>NC_050445.1:34289786-34589786 GCF_903995425.1 Onychomys torridus | reverse complement strand
AAAATGTAAAGAAGTCACAGCCTGCATAATAACACATGGCACTCACGTCATGATTAGGCAAACTGAAAACAATACAGACTAATGCTAAATGCAATGAAATACATCACTGTGTTCTATTACCTCAGATGAGTTCAGTCAGCATACTGTCATATGTAGGCACAGAAGACTGGTTAGTTCAAGTACTGAGATTTTGTCTTTTCTATGTCATGTATCATTATCAGAAATAACACTTACAACCACTCTATTCTTTCAGTATTTACTACAGTGGTGTGGTAAAACAGGCATACCACCAGGCATTGGGAAGACAAAGGCGAACAAAGGCGTGGTTTCCAATGTATGTAGCTTACTACCTAATGTGTGGAGATGACCTAATTTGAAAATACTGGTGTTCTATAAACAAAAACAGAAATTCATCATCACACAGTTACCAGAAGACTATGACGTAATCTTAATAACAGGGATGTAGCATTAAGACACTAGCTTTTCTAGTGACCAACTACTCTATTTTTGGTATCATGCTATAATAAAAATATACATAATTTCTAATCTGCAAAGTACCCCAGGACAAGGGGCCTTTTATCCATCAAATGTAAAGCTAAAATAAATGACCTTAGTAAGTCCCCAGTAAGATGCTTTTGTTAAAAAGACATTCCTCTGAATCACAATGTTGTATTCCTTTTTTTTTTTTTTTTTAAATTTTTCGAGATAGGGTTTATTTGTGTAGTTTTGCGCCTTTCCTGGAACTCATTTTGTAGACCTTGCTGGCCTTGAACTCACAGAGATCCTCTTGCCTCTGCCTCCTGAGTGCTGGGATTAAAGGCGTGCGCCACCACCGCCCAGCTCACAATGCTGTATTCTTAATACAAGGCTACAAAATATGTATTTCATATTCTTGTTTTAGCTGACAAGTGACCAAAAGTAAAGGATTCTCTAGATGGGCCCTTTGCAAAGCAGCACTGAGAAGAAATGTATAGCATTAAAAGATAGTACCCTTTCTATATTCACCAAAACAAATTAGAAAAAGCAACTTAAAGCAAAGCAAAAAGGACAAAAGAATAAAGGTCACAGTAGAAATCAAATAAACTGAAAACAGGACACCATGGAGATAAATAAAAAGGTGATTCAGGAAGATCAATGTAACTGCTAAGCCATTCTGAAACATGAACAGAAGAAGGGTAAAGTACATTTAATGCCAGCACCAGACTCTACAGGTGACCTTGCCAGGAAACTTCCAAATACTCACAAGTCTTCAGACCTGCTCTACACACTTCCAGAAAACAGAATGGATAGGAAGATTTATCAACTAATCTGAGGTCAGTAACAGTCTTTTGGGGAAGGCTAATATGTAAATAATGAGTCCCATTTAGTTTTGTGTCCTAAGAACAGCAAAAGTATAGGAATTCAACCAAGGGAATGATCAAAAACTTACCTCCCTGGCAGTTTACCTTTCCGTGTGAATGGACTGTTCAGGGATGCGTGATTCGTCTTGTTAGATTTTAAAGGCCCTATTACAATGGACAACTTTTCCTTCTACCACCATGACTCACAGTACTGTCAAACCTCAACCAGAGTTACTGTGACTTTGCTTAGGATAACCTATATTTTAGGCATATTTCACTACAAAACTAAGAACATTAATAAATGATAAAGGAGAACTCAATGCAAAAAAAGCAGACACATTAATTTTGTACTTTAAACACGTCATGTGTCTTTATGTGGACAATAATATGAAAACAGCTCTGATGAGAGAAGCATGCACCCCGGTTCTCTAGCAGACAAAGGCATGGCAGGCATGATTAAAAGACAGCAATACTTACTAGGTTTATTCTCCCAGCCTTCTGCAATCTGTGTCTCTTCTATTTTCCTAATTGGTCTTACATGGAATAGAAACATGCTTAAAAATCTGTGGTGTAACCTAAGACAGAACACCTGTGTGGCCTGGACAGGTGTCTCTATGACGGGTAAGGTGACCTGCTGATGTCCCATGCAACCTAAGTCAGAAGCTCACTTTTTAGTAAAAGGGGGAGAACTGTAGGTCCCTGGCCTCCGTTTTGGGTAACTGTTGCCTTGCTTGCCGACCTTGACCTTGATATCCTCCCTATGCTAACTCCCTACGAGATTTCACCCTCCTGAATGCTTAAGGGAAGCTCCTTGTCTGTGTATCCAGCATATTGGGCGTTAACTACTTAGATGCAAGATTGTAAAACATCAGGAGTCGGGGTGGGGATTTAGCTCAATGGTAAAGCGCAAGCGCAAGGCCTGGGGTTCGATCCTCAGCTCAAAAAGAAAAGAAAAGAAAACAAAACAAAACAAAACAAAAAACAAAAAACAAAACCAAAAACCAAAAAAAAACCAGAAACCAAAAAAACACACATCAGAAGTGAACTTCTGCCATCCGGGGTTCCCCCATTGTGCTGTAAGCCTGTATTTAAGACCTCCTCCCTCCTTCAATAAATGGCATTCGACATTCAAAAAATAAATAAATAAATAAAGAAGAGGGGGTCAAGATCAAGATCACGATGGGGAAACCCAGAGACTGCTGACTGGTGCTAGTTGGAGTTCACTGACTCTAGACTGACAGCTCAGGAACCTGCATGGGACCTAACTAGGCCTGCTGAATGTGGGTGACAGCTATGTGGCTCGATCTGTTTGTGGGGTCCCTGGCAGCAGGACCAGTACTTATCCCAGATGCATGAACTGGCTTTTTAGAGCCCATTTCCTGTGGTGGGATACCTTGCTCAGCCTTGATACAATGGGAGGGGCTAGGTTCTCCTTCAACTTGGTATGCCAGACTTTGTTGACTACCATGTCTTACCCACTCTGAGGAATGGATGGGGGTAGAGTGGGAGGGAGGTGAGGAGGCGGGAGAAGGGGAGGGAGCGGGAACTCGGGTTGGTATGTAAAATGGAAAATAATTTTAATAAATAAATATATTTAATTAAAAAAATCTCTGTGTGTGTGTGTGTGTGTGTGTGTGTGTGTGTGTGTGTGTGTGTGTGTATGCGCGTGCAGGTGTAAAAACTATCCTAATACAAATGGAACACCATACAGTTTGTTCAAGGACACCACTCAAATCTTGTGTGGCATACATTTAAGAGCCAGAGTTTCTCCTTTAACTCCCAGATCTTTTATATGGATCTTAAACTACACTAGGTTAGAAATATAGATAGAAAAAACATTTTAAATTAAATGGCCACCTGACTCCTGCTGTTAGCCTTTTTAGGCCTTTCTTCAGATGAAAAGAAACAATTCTCTCCCTTTCATTTCCAAATGTGCACACTTTGTGAAACCAAGATTTAAGGCATGAGTTCATACTGTATTGTCATAAAAGACTAATGGCCCCCAGAGCTACTCAAAAGCAGGCTATGTGTGACAATTTTGTAGGACAGCATGTAAATTAACACCGGACACCTGAGTGAGTAGAAAGCAAACAGCAGATGTATTAAATTTACCAAATTCTACAGCTGAGCCAATGTTCCTAGCCATTCAGTCAGTGCTAAGTATTTTCTGTCCTATTTAGAATAGATCAGAGCTCTTAATTCTTAAGGTCCTTTTGAGAAGAATATTCTGGCCCATCATTTCCTACCTTTCCCCATGTGTACCCTATTTTCTCACCCCATCTACCTCACTAGCTAAAACTTTTACCTTAGGATGTAATTCTGCAGAGACTAACATCACTGTACCAGTAGTGGTAAGAGTGCAGAGCAGTTCCAGCACAGTCCCAGAATTATAATTACAGCAGAGCAGTGGGTTCAAATCTACCTTTGACAGTAAAGCAGCCAAAAGAGGTGAGAAAAACTTTGATACTTTATCTATAACTGCCTAATACAGAAAAACTGACAGCAAAAAGTAAAAAGGTATGATATATAATTCCAACCCTTTTCCTGTTTTCTAAAAAGTTAATTGGTATATAAATAAATTCGAATCTCCAATGTTATTAACATAAAGTAATGAATAGTAATTCCCACAACTATAATTTACTTAATAGGCATATACTCAGTTAATATAATATATAATAATGTAGCCTTTTAAACTCCTTCAAGTGTTTTGAAGGCTAATTCTTATTCCTAGTTAAGAGAGGGAGTTCACTGACAAACCACTTAAGGAACACTTCCAGAGTGGGTAGTAATAGCTGTGGGTCTTACACAAAAGAAATTATTCACAGTAACAAATAAAACAAAATATCACATTTAAGAAGGAATCACAAAATCTGGTGACCAAGTACTTCTGGGATTCTTACCCTAGGACCATTCAGGCTCTAGAAGGATATGTATCAATGGTGTGACAAATAAAATGTGCTACAAAAAATGTTCAGTGTAAAGAAATGCAATGCTTAGCTGTTCAAGTATTTTAAGACAATAAAAAGTTTTGAATATCTACCTTTCTGACCTACAATAAAAATGGATGAAGAAGAACCCATGAAGTTAAGACCCTAATCTTATTCCCCTACTTATGCATTTACTTCAATTCAGCATTTTTTTTTTTTGTTCAAAATAACCAGTTAAGTGATTCAAGCTATGGTAAATTCTTAAATTTAATACAGCTAGTTTGTTTGCTAAATGACCCTTAACTTTTCTCCTAAGGTCTAAAAGTAGTTAGTCAAACATAGATTTTGCAACTAAAATAGTAATTTGTTTTTAAAGAAAAGTTTTACTTGTGGTGTATAACTAAAAGTTTAGTAGCCAAAGGCATGAAGAAACTAACCAAATTAAGAAACACATTCAAAATACTATGGTTCTATCTCAGTTATTTTGGGGGAAAAAAAAAGGTCAAAATGTAGCTTCATTCACAAGATATAAACTCAGTGATCCATAGTTAGAATTCCTTCTGAAAAAAATGTTGGCAGCCTGGAAAGTATCTGCTATTTGATTCAGCTGATTACAGATCTAAAAGCTGCATCTGTAAATAAACTTATTGACAAGAAGGAAACAAGTGGGAAAGAAGAAGGCTTTACTCCCTCACCACCAATCATCTGTAGTTCTCAAACAGTCTATGAATAATGAGGGGAAAGAACAGGAATGTTCTTTGGAATGACTCAGATCTGAGCTGAAATCCTGTCCTGCTGTGACTTTGCTGTGAAAGCTAGGGAAAGTTACTCAATTCCCACTTCCCTAACTGTAAGATGAGGGTTAGGCCGACCTGTGTAGTTAAATGATACGTTTATCTACATGTACATTGCTGTGTTGGCTATATACACACAACACAGTACTCAAAGAAGGGGCATTCTTTTCTCATTACTGGAATTCTGATTTGAATCTGGTATTTTACAGTGTTTATTCTTCTTTCTATTGGAACCAAATATAAATTTATCATGGATTTTATAGCATCTACTCTTTAATAGAGTTGTATTTTAATCAACAAAATGTAAAGCACCATAGTTTTATTCATAGTTCATGTATTTAAGAAAAACAACTTATTCAGAACCCATACAATTATTGTATTTACTGTTTTCTTGTACATTCAAGTGAATCCCCCAAAGAACACATATCCTTAGAAGCATTAACTTTTGCTGTGTTCATGCTTATCTAATACAACGGCTGGCACTGTAGGCTCAACTGGTATTTGCTGAATTAATTATAAATGAACCAGTGAAAACTGTGTTAACTAGCCTTCTCTTTCACTGCTGGAATTAGAAATCAAACCAGGTCATGGGACTGGCACCAGAGCTGGGGAGAGAATTCTAGAACATTTCGCTGAACATTTTGACAGCTGAAAAAATTCTCTAGAAATTCCTTTCAGTTTAAGAACGTAGGTTAATTTGTTTGCACATTTGTGAATAAAGATTCCTAATGCTCAATTTATAAACTAATTCCACATCTCTTGCCTAAGGTTCAAATTCACTAGAGACTATGCTTTTTCGTTTAGAGAATTTTAGTTTAACATCTCTTCCATCTACCCACACATGGCTTTCTATGCTTCGGTTTTCATTACAGTTCAACATCTTTCAACCATAAGGATTTCTGAAATTGATTTTTGGAAACAGCCTCAAAATAAAACTTCTATTTTATCATGTATCCTACTTATTTTAGGTGTCAGAATCTTGATGATAAAGAAATTTAGTCTACTGGATGAATTCACTTTTTAAAAAAAAAAAAAAAAAACTTCAGTCTTATGTAAAGAGTAATCTATGGCTAATGGGTCAAATCAAGCCTAGTTTATTTTTGGTAAATAAAGTTTTATTGGAACACAAATAGCACATTCAACTGTTCGATTGTTTACACACTATCTATTCCTGCTTCTGCACAACAGCAGAGAGAGACCTATGGCTGACAAGTCCTGAAATAAGTACTAACTGGTCATTTATGAAAACAAAGCCAAGTTTGCCAGCCTCTTGTCTTACTTCTAAGCCTTCACTTAGTAAACAATCTGCAAGCAACATAAATAGCAAACATTACTGCACAGCTGCAACATGTAGTGGAAATGTTGCTCTTTTTAGACATGTTTACTGTCTCTTTAAAAATTGCATAAAATATGAGTTGGCAACATCATGACCCTGTCTCAGAGGAGAATGCTGAGGCTTCAACAGGTGCTTTTATGTTACTATTAGGAAAAAAAAAAAGACTAATGATTCTTAATTTTCATAAAGCATCAAGTGCAAAACCTTACTTTCAAGTATGATGGGTGATTTTGAAAATATCTGACTAAAATTCCAAAATGATGGTCACAAGACAAAGTCAAAACTGGCAAGGTATGTAGACAACTACTGTCACTAAAATCATGGGAACTGCATAAAGTTCACCAAAACAACCAAGATTTTGAACACTACAGGCTATTTCTAAGAAAAGAAAGAATATCATTATACCAATTGGAGGTATTTATGGTAAACCCACTTGAAAAAAGGAAGGGCTAGCTTCTCCAAATAGCAATCCAATCCAAACCAAATTTAGCTGAACTGTATGGTAGATAAGAGAAATGTGACAATAAATGGGAATACAGAGATAACTCCTTTTTAAAAAAAGATAATTTCTATCTTTAAAAAAGTAAAAACAAAAACCAAAAACCCAGAGGTGTTGGCAACTAAAAATGAGCAATTATAGCCCATTCAGACTGAAGAAGAAGTGTAACACTAACAGAACTAACTGCTGAGCAGGTCAAAGACATGCAGAAGAATAAGGCTTACAGTCAAGAAATAAAAAATGAAAATCTGCCTTAAGAACAACGTGGACAAGAGAAGAGATGCCACTACTGTGGTTTTTCTAAACCGAGTGTTCTCTTGTGGCCACTGCATCCTTTACTGCCCTTCACTGTGCTTAAGCTTTTATACTTAGCTCTAGTCAGAAGCATCCCATTAGTCATATTTGGGTTTTGCACCCATTTCCTGTGTGGGCAGGAGAAAGCAAGTTATTTCTTGGATTTTGTTGTGGTGTGGGCCAGGCTTCACATTTCATCAAGATTCATATTGTACAGCAGGGAATCCCCCAGATCAGAAAAGGGGCTTCATTTGTTTATGAGGCTCCTCTCACAAGACAAATGCTCCACTAGACATAGTATCTCATAAGATTAGCCGAAGCCTTCTGGGGAAAGGAAAGCAGCCCAGTTCTCAGGAGCACTATCTAAATATATAAATACACTAACCATATACTATTTACTAAAACACTCAACACCTATAAGTGCACTTTTTGAGTCTCTATTTTCTTTTTTTAAAGCAGCCATTAAGGCAAAACTCTCATTTTCTCTCCTACTTCCCCTTCTCCTTTCTCTGGCTATTGTCTACTAGGATTTATTCTGCAAAGTTTGTCAGTTAACTCTGGCTCCCAAAAGTTCAAAAAACTCCACAGAACAAACTCAGCAAGAAAGCTTTGTATGATATGCTGAGATGCAATACTGGTATAACTGCACAAGTTGGGAGCTTTGTTTAACAAAACACATGAACAAAAACTTGAATATAAACAGTGATAGGATCTGGAAGTAGTTTGTTCCCTCAGGGTTCATGTGCTGAAAGCTTGGTTGTCAGTACAGTAGTGTGAAAACTGATGAAATTTTGGGTGTGTGTGTGGTTTCTACTATATTATATAAGGCTAGGTGCTGCCCCTGGGAAGGGATTTAGGTAGTTCTTGGCCTCACATCACCTCCTACTTCCAAGGTTCCGGCCGTGTCTGAGTTCCTGCTTAGGTTTCCCTAAATGGACTGTAACTTGGGATATGTAAGCCAAATCTCTTCCTCCTCAAGTTGCCTTTGGTCATGGTGTTTCAACACAGTAATAATAACCCTAACTAAGACACCATGACAGTCACAATATTATATAAGTCAATAAACTACACTCCTATTTTACTAGTCCAAATAAGTAACAGAAAGGGACTAACAACCAAGTCACAAGACGTTTGTAGATCAAATAGCTAAAAATCAAGATACACTGGGAACAATATTTACATGACAAAAAAAACCCCTTAATTTATAGGACTCACACAATCTGTAAATGGGCCAACTACCTAATTTTAAAAAGTGAACAACAGGTACAAATAAGAATCCAATAAGAAATGTTGTGGACACACCTTAACTGTAGGACCAGAAAGAATTAAGGCAGGGGAACCTAAATTCAAGGCCAGCCTAGACTACAGAGCAAGTTCCAGGACAGACTGGACTGAAAAAAAAAAAGACCCCAAACCAAAGAAGGGGAGAGCACAGGACAGGAAAGAAAAAGAAAAACAAGCAGGGAAAGAATACAAACGGCTAATAATGTTCTAAAATGTTCAATTTTTAATGAAATACAAATTAAAGCAACATACCTTTTTTTTTTAATCTATCCAATGGTAAAACCAAAAAGTTTAGTGATACTCAGGACTGTTCATAGGGCATTGTCCATGTGCACCTAAATCCATGAAACTTTTTAGACTCAAAATATGGATCTATTTTCAAAAGTTGTTAAAATACAAACACGATTACTATAATATTGTTTAGTGCAAAAACTGGAAGTAAAAAGTTTATCATAGATATTTATAACATACCCATACAATAAAATATCATGCACCATTTCAGAGTAATTAATTAATTTCAATATATAGCATCTTTAAGATAAATTAAGGAATTAAGAAGAGCAAGTAGAGAGTGTTTAAAAAACATTTAAGTGAGGGGAAATGGATAAGTAAATGAATTTCCAAAGTTTTTCTGATATGAACTACACATACGGCTTTAGATGGCTAACTTTGTTCACGGAGGCTGGGAAGAGAGGTCTTCATCTTTTAGTCCCAATTGCTGCACTTTCAAATCTGTGTCTGAAGTAATCTGATTTTACCTGTTGTGCCTCCCACCCCACCCCACACGCATGCGCTTATGAAGGCCAGGAGTTGGTGATGGGTGTCTTCTTTAAACCCAGAACTTGCTGATTCAGCCAATCTAGCTAGCCAGCTTTTTCCAGAGATCCTGTCTCTACATCCTGGGTGCTGGAGCTCTGAACTCCTGTCCTCAGGCTTGGACAAGAAGTACTTATCCGCTGGGCCATCTCCCTAAGCCCCTCATTTTACTTCTTAAGATTATTAGGATAGTAGGATTATGAACTAATTTTTGTCTTCTGTATATTTTTGTTGAAAGATCCTTTGCTATTATTTCATCTGAGAAAAAAGACAAAGTATAATAGAAAGATAAATATTTATATTGCACTAAATTTTTTGTTTTTACTGATAGCATTTCTATTTCCTAAAAGCTGATATGATGACTACATCTGGACCACTTTAAAACTGCCTACTCCCCCTTCCCTTTTTTAGAAAAGTGAAAAAAAGATCTAGATTAGATTTGCTACATTTCTTGGATTCAATGGATCCAGTCTTTTACATAGTGCACAACTGTTGCTTCCCAAGCCTATTAGAGTGTCAAAGGCTGATGTAATTAGAATGGGGTTGGAGAGAAACCACAGAGAAAGGGAAGTTAGAGACACAGTGTATAGTGTTTCACAGCCAGTGAAACAGAAGTACACGTAAACAAGAGAGGACATGTATTAGAGCTGCTGCCGTCTACAGGCTACTCACCAGCAGAACTCACAAGCACTCCCCCAAAGGAACCTTGGATCCTCAAAGGCTACGGTAGAGTATATCTCTAAATAGCCTCAAGGGACCATTACCATCCTGCTCTACTCTTTAATTTTTATAGACACAGTAGCAACATATCCCCTTAGCTATCTGAGATCGTTTAGAAGTGAAGGCCAAGAGCACGTGAAGAAGTTAATATCAAGGAATTCTGAAAGCCCTTCATAGCCTATGAAAATGAGTTCAGATCTCAGTCCTACTACCCACTCGAGAGCTTCACGATCTTGGACAAATTACTTATCTTACCTCTAAAATGTCTAAAATTAGACTCATGGGTTGATGTGATAATAATATCTGTATATGACATCACAATAGTCAAATATATAAAATGTTAAGAACATACACTTAGGAATCTCAGTAATTTAGTTATCCATTTCTTCCTAGGGCTAACACACAATATTACCTTTTTCTGGATTGTTGTTCAGGATCACAACTACAAACATAAACAACAAGCTTATGATTATAAAAAAAAATTTCCACAAGTTACCAAATAATCATCTTACACAGACTGTACAAGACAGTTTGGTGAGAATTTAAGTCTACCAGAAACTTGCCTTTATGCTAATTATTTCTAAACTGTTGCACATAAATAAAAAGCCCTCTCTGTCTACATTCATTGTCAGGACTAAGTTCTTCTAGCAAGCCTCTTATTTTCTTAATGGGCTGACTCTAAGCCTTAGTAAGCTAAGAAAATGGAAAAAACACAACTACTTCAAAGCAGACTGATACAGCTTTAAAAAAAAAAATGTATGCTTTAGATTCAGACAGCCTTTGATTTAAACCCAAGTTAGGCCAGTAGTCTGCAACCTTGTCAAATTAACTCCTCCAAATCTAAATTTCCTCATTCTTAAATGCAAATATAGAAATAGGATGGTTAAAAAAAAAATCTGAAAATGAGTAAAAAAAAAAAAAAATCACAGAGTGCTTTCTACTACTGTGTAATATACAAACTAACCAATGAATGGTAATTACTCTTACATAACTAGTGAAGTTAATTAAAATCATAGCTAAGGGAAGAATTTCTTACTAGGAACATAGACTTTAATGTGTGAAGCTCCTTTGCTGTGAAGATGAAAAAGAACATAGCATCTAATACCCAGAGGCTCAGGGCCTAACGAGGGGCAAATACACAGCAGAATCACAGTGACTGACAAATGAAACAGCATTAAGAAGCTAAGTTCCCTTCCAAGTTGAAATGTTTTCTGCAAGAGGTGATAGGTAGGCTAAGAGGACAAACATGAATTTACCAGCTTGGAGACTAACTAACTTGTGAAGCTGACTTGGCCAAACAGGGCTTAAGTGCACATGGAAAACAAGTCAGGGTCTGCAGTAGAGCTCCCAGACAGGTGAGAAAAACAATCCCTCAACACATCACAATGGCCCAGTAGACCAAAAGAAAGAGGAGCTGGAGCGACACAGAGTCACAAGACGTAGAATCCACCATCAAGTCAGAGAAGGAAGTTCACTGAGAAAAAGAACACGCTTAATAAATCCTGATCCCTTCAGTTAACCAAGATGAGCAGGATGGGGACTGGGCAAAGCAAGAAAACCCAGTGTGGGCTGACTTGAAGTGGTGCTATACGACTCGAGAGTGAAGCAAGGTAGTCTTGACAACCCTCAGATATGGAGGGAAATCCCCCAGTTTCCAGCTGGGATGAATGGTTCAGCTTTGAAGTCAACAGGGAGACAATAGAGACAATTTCAAGCATGCTATATTGTAATTACATTCAGTTAGTCTTACCAATGTTTTGTATTTCCAATCACTTAGGTTTGAGCAGGACAGGAAAAACAAAGGCAACGCATTTTGAGAGAGTAGTGTGGCGTTCCACTACTGGTTGATGTATTTCTTTTACCCTCCATTGAAAGAGGTTGTGATTCAGGTTTCGGTCTGCTACTAGCTAAGGCAGTTCAGAAAGGAGCATGTCTTAAGCATCCATCCACAACTAAGCAGATCAAATACATATGAAAAGTCTAAACTCATGCCATTAAATGGAGAAAAGACTAACAGCCCTGTATAATGATGTGGTTGTTTTAAAACAAACAAACCCCCCAAACTGCTTCTGCTTGCCTCCTCTAACATAGGCCTATGAAGCGGGACACCACTGGACACCACTGCTCACACCTTTTAAGAACTGAAATCTCGACCACAGGCTCACACTTTTGGAAGAGGACCAGGATGCTCACAGTTGTCATAAAATTATACTTTCAGAAAATAATTTTAAATAATATTAAGTTCTTTTTATAATTGAAAAGGTGCAATTTTAAGGACAAAGGTAGGTTATCTTAGAACTTTTCAAGTCCCTCACAAAGTGAATTTATTTCTATTAATTTGGGTTTCGATTTGAATTTGGCTTTCTTAAACATATATATATATATATATTACCCTCAAATACAGCATGAGTAGACTGCAGTCCTATTTACAACACACATACAGGCTCCAGATGAAATCAATGGAGTACTCAAATAAAATGCTTCTGAAAAACTCCTCAGATTTCCTAACCACTCACTACAGATGCCAAATGACAATCTTACCGCGAGTAATCACACACACACACACACACACCCCTATACTGTGTGTTGGAGGAGAGGGAAAAGGCCACACCCAAAGTTAACCAAGTTTCAGAAATCGAACTACGGCTATGTGGGGGCACTCACGAACTTTCACGGTTGACGACTGTCTCTGGGTTCTGTCCATTCCCACCAGGCCCCAAGTTCCAGGAAGAAATCGTTCCGGAGTCTAACTGCTTAGGTTACTTCTCAGTAGCCCGCAAGCCCAAGATGGAGAACCGCCTCATTCAAAGAGAGGTTCCAGCAACTGGTCTCTCTAACGACCGAGGGAGGCGACCAGGGCGCCGGACACCCGAGCGGAGGTGCGGGGTTAGAAAGGCAAAGCCGCCGCGGCAACACAGCGGTTACCTGCCACCCATCGGCCCCAGGTTCCAGGCCCATCGGCCTCCAGGCGTCTCCCCGCCCGCCTAGCTCCCGGCCCCCGGGGCTCCGCGGCCACGCCGCCTCAGCGCATCCCCAGCTCACCTTGGCCACATAGTCCTTCACCTCATCCAAGTCTCCGTTTTTAAGGGCCCACATGAACTCCTTGTCGCACATCACTGCAGCGGGTGGGCCGGCAGGCCGGGCAGAAGTGGCGGGTACGCCCGACGAGGGGACACGAGGAGACGACGCGCCTCAGGCCGCCGCGTGGGCGAGGCTGCGGGCCGCAACGACCGTTGGGGCGGGAGAAAGTTCTTTTGCAGCCGCTGGGCCCAGCCGAACGGGTTCCGCCTGGCTAGGGGGAGAAGCAGGACGTTTGCACTTCCGGTTCACGCCCCGCTAGGACCCGCCTGCGACTTCCTCTTCCTCTTCCTCTCAACGGAACGCCCGGCTCTGCACCCCGCCCCGGCTGCTCACCTCCGGAGGGCCAATTGTGCGCAGACTCAGTGTCTTGGCTTGCCAGCTCAGAGAAGAGGAGGGGCGTGGTCCAGTGGGCGGGGCCGGGAGGCTGAGTGACAGAGATCCCGGGGGGGTCACGAACGTCCGGGGTTAAACCTGGGAAGGTTACAATGTTTTGGGGGAGATTAGGACATTTCCACTCCACTACAGAAGGGAAAATGTTAGTATCCGAGGGCTCACTTTCTAATAATGTCAAGAAGTGGTTACTTTAGATCGTCTCCGTCTCTCTTTACCACTTTAAGTCATTAACAAAGCAAAGCGAAACAACCCACTCTCAAAAAATTGAGAATTTCATCTGTACATAAAACTCATTTTGATCAAATCCACCCCCTATTCTCTCCTCTCCTTTCTCTGCTCATTCCACCACCACTTTTCCTTCCCAATTATATGCCCACTAACTTTAAAAAAAAAACAACTTACTTTTATTTATATATTGTGTTTTTCCTGGATGTTTATGTGCATCACATGTGTGCTGCTGCCCAAGGAGGCAAGGAGAGGCATCAGATCTCAGGGAGCTGAAGTTACAGACTGTTGTGAGCCTCCATATGAAGCATGCTGGAAACCAAACCTGGTTCCTCTGCAAGAGCAGCAAATGCTCTTAACCATTGAGCCATCTCTCCATCGCCTCTCTCTCTCTCTCTCTCTCTCTCTCTCTCTCTCTCTCCCCTCTCTCTCTCTGTCTCTCTCTCTGTCTCAGCCCGCTGAGTCCACTTTGTGCTTCCTGTGTGTGCATGCATGCATGCAGGACCTGCTTTGTTTAGCCTTGAGGCCTCAAACTGAATTCCTGTTCTTAGACATCTTTGGCTGGGTAGGGCTCTATCCTTTCTCTTCTCCCTCCCCATTACCATCCTGCCTTTTCTCCTTCCTTTCCTCAACTATGCAGTATTGTTGGGATTCAAGACCCTGCTCTCCACCAGAGGGAAATAAAAAGGAAAGAATAAAGCAATTTTTGCTCAGAAGGAAATCTTTAACACACAGTTAATACAACAACGTCAATATGTTTTTTTTTTAATTGTTTACTTAGGTGCATCTGTACAGATGTACATACATGGGAATGATTGTGCTACAGTATCCATGTCAGAGGATACTTGTGGGAAGAGTTTGTTACTTCTACTCCATGGGTCCTGGGGATTGAACTTAGGTCATCTCACGCTTCACTGCACAAATCTTTACTGTCTGAGCCATCTCGCCAACTCACCCTTGTAGCTTTAGCACATTAGTACTATGCATTACGTTCCATGGTGGAAACACTCAGTGTGTGATGGGGATGGAAAGCTAACTCATTTTCCTGTCTGGCAAATGACACCTAACATGTTTAGTGTAATTTGCATTAAAATTTTGTGTGTTTTAAAAAGCATTCACTTTTTAATTGGTGGATGCTATCTTAAGGATTCAAACATAAGTATATACCAAGGAGCACTGAGAAAAAATCTTCCTGGAACTGTTATGCATATTGGATATTATTATCATTCAGGAAATAATTAAACCAAACTAGTTTACTTCTATTCCACAAAGTACAGAGGTTGAAAGCACAGAGTGGAGTGAAATGCATAGGTTTTTAAAATATAAGATGCACTCTGATTTTGTGTCATCTCCAAGTTATTTAACCCTTTTTGCCTCAAATTTTGCAGCAGAACAAGGCTATTTGGTGAGTATGTGTGCATTTGTATCATGTAGTAACAGAAGATAAAGTCTTCCCACCACGAAGAAGACCTCTGAATGACTGGCAACTGCTTACGTGGTTACTCTTCTCATTCTGGCTCTGATGGTTGAGAGTACAAAACCACATGTCCATCAGTGACACCTCTCCGGAAGGAGACTGCAGTAAAAACAATGTGAGGCAAAATTTGATTCCTCACAAGCTCTCTCAAGTGATCTCTGAGTTACAGGACATGGCAGCTCTTGGTTCGTCACTAACCAAGACTTCTATGTGATACCCAGCATTTCATGAGACTGTCTCAAGCTTAGTATGTTTAAAACAGAATCTTGTCTCAAAGATTCTAAACTTTAATAACTCTCTACTCCTCCTGGTTCTATAAATGGCCTTACCCACCACCCGGTCACCAAAACCGGAAACATGAAAGTAACAAATAGCTCCAGGCATTCCCAGCTTTCCCTTAATCCGACCTGGGAAGTCCCCCAAATACGTGGGAGTTGGCTGACTTGTAGACTTCAGCACTGACCCATACGTTCACCCAAGCTGCCATCTCTGTCTGCTACGGAGGTAGCTCTGGCAGATCTCAGATTTGCTTTCATGCTGTTCCAGGTAACTTTTTTTTCACACAGAGTGTTGCTTTTTTTTAAAGCTCAAACACAACATTCACCCTTTGTTTTAAGTGTTCAGCAGCTTCTGAGCGTACATCCTGTTTGCTATGTGCATCAGATCAGGGCCGTCTGTGATCTTCCCTGGGAAGCCCTGATCCCATGATACTCCCCCCCCCCCAACTGCCTCTGGAGTTTTTTAGCCCACCTTTTGTCTTTTCCTGGAAAAGCCATGCACAGTCCAGCCTATGGCCTTCACAGGGGTTATTTCCTGTCTAGGATTCTAATTCTTACCAGCTTGGAATTTGCTTGCAGATGTTACCTTGAAGCGAACCTTCTAAAACTACTCACCAGTCATATAGCTCCTCCCCCGGCCCCCCACTTTTGCCAAGTCACAGTGTTTACCCAAAGATTTTCATTGCTTTTTACTTACCTATTTTGGAAGATCTTTACAGCATTCAATAAATGATTCCTTTTATCTGTCAATACCATTCTGGGTGCAAGAGAGAATTGCTCTTCCTGGATTCTTTGTAGCTGAGTAAGGTCATGTAACTAATTTTGGACTATTACTAAGTACAAGTAATATGAGTCACTTCTAGTCTGGCTGGTTCAAGACTCTTCAGAACCCAGTTTTCCCTTCTGCTGTAGCAATGAACAACACTCCAGACAGTGACTACAAGGTAGCCGGGGGTCCTGGAGGAGCATATGCACAGAGCTTGCCCCATCCTCTGCTGAATGTGTAATATGAACGAAATAATTCCTTGTTTTAAACCACTGAGACTTGGATTTTATCCTGGAGCAGCACCGAGCCAGCCCTGATTGACATGGAACTCATTTCCAGTTTGAGAAGTGGCTGGAACAAAAGCAGTGAAGGAGTTACTCTGACTTAAGGACCAGGGAGCACACAGAAAAGGAAGTGATAGAAGTCACGAGGATGGGGATTCATGTTCACAGGAGCAAAAGACAGGGAAGCGCAGTCTGGAGGCAGATGATGTAATCCACAGGCTCGTGGCTGTAGTGGAGAAGGCTGGCACTGGGAGCACAGTTCTCCGTGTTGGTAAATAGTTATTACATAAAACAGTGCAGGGAAAGTTCAGCTTAGAAAATAACTGTCCAGTTTGGCAAATAAAAATGCAAGTGAGCCTAAGGGATGCCTCAGCAGTTAAGGGTGTGTACTGCCCTTGGAGCAGGGAGTTCAGGTTCCAACATGCAGTTTGGGCAGCTTGTAAGGAACTGCCTGTAACTCCAGCTCCAGCGATCTGGTGCCCTCTTCTGTCCTTCACTGTCACTGTCACTCATGTGTGCATCCTCACACATGGATACAGACACATCATTGAAATATTTGAAAAATGAGGTCGATTATAGGGAGTTCAAAAATTTGGAAATATGAACAACTAGAAGAAACAAGTGATTTTTACCTTGTTATTAAAAATAAGCAAAAAAGAGAAGAGATAGAGAGATAGAGATAGATAGATAGATAGATAGATAGAGAGAGAGAGAGAGAGAGAGAGAGCAACAAAGACTGGTTAGCATGTAAACTTGAGGACAGGAACACATTCTAGATTAAAGTAGTATTTCAGTGAAACCCTTCAGTAGTACCAAATAGCACATGCTTTGCTAGCCCAATAAGCTGAAAGACCAGAAAGAAATAAACAAGACATGACAATGGCTGGGATTAGGATACATAGAGCTCACTTGGATCAACTGTAGAAATAGCTGACTGAAGTTCTGAGCGTGAGGCCAAAATACCTATCTTTGTATTTATAGGATAGTCTTGAAATGACTCAGGGCCTCTTCCTCTGTGCATAGGAAGTTTGAGAACGTTGCTTGAACTCTAAGAAGCACATAGTCTCTGAAACTTACTCAAGATGACAAGTGAGGTGGGGAGGAAGAGGCCTTCAGAAGGGGATAGCTAAGAACAGCCCAAAGCCATGACCTGCAGGAGGAAGGTGTTATGGATTCCAACTGGGGCTTAATCAAAGACCATCCCCTCCCACAAGGGGCTCCTTGCAAGGCCTGTGCAAGGTTGCAAAATAGCCACAGACTATGATTGGTGTCTCTATCCCACTCTTCCTCTTTCTGAATGGGAGTGGTTATTGTGGTTATCATGCACCCACATATATCTGCATACTAGGTACAGGGGAAGGATACTTTGTTACTCAGTTCATATGTCTCCAGATCAACAAAAGTCATACAAAACCTACTGTGAGACCCTGGAAGTTGAACTTGATAACTCTATTGTCCTGTGTGCCTTTGTTGTTCTGAGGATTTGAATCCAGTGTCTTTTCACATGCTGGGAAAGCACTCTACCACTGAGCTATGTTACCCGGCAAGCTTGATGCTCTAATAGCATAACACTTCTTGGGTTATTTTTCTCAGAAGACATTATACATTTATTTTGCATGTGGGAAAAAGCATAACCCCAATATCTAAAGGACCAGAAGGGAAAAATGATTATCAATAGTTTTTTTAATCTTGCTTCCTCCTTTGGGGAGGTCACTTTTTGGTCCCTAAGGCTTAAGTGGGGACTTGTGAGTAGTTCTGGCAAGTGAGATGTGAACATTTTAACATTTAAGAAAACACCTAAGCATTTGATAGGCATTGTGTGTTTTTGTAATACTCTTTTCCAAATACAGTGGCTATCCTTCAAGAAGATTCCCTTGTTACCTATAATAGACATGTAATATCATTGAGGAATGTTTTGTAGTGAATGCCACTAAAATTTCAGGCATTGTACGCCATAGTGAAATAACACAGTCCATCTTGAATAATAAAACTATTACTTATCTATCTCTTGCATTACAGTGTAAGATGTCATAATATACTACAGGATGGAAGATGTTGTTTGACACCCCAGCCTCTAGGCTTTGGGCCCAGGGTCACAACCCTGTGCCCCCATGCCACCACCCTTTGCAGTCCCAGTTTCAGGCCAGCAGACAGGTCAGAATACCACCATCCCCCACTAGACCCTGTAATACACAAGCTCCACTTCCCCCAAACCCACTCACCCACCATCTGAGACTGCAGCTGCTCCCTGAGACAGAGATCACTGGTGCTTATGGGACTAAGAGCTACTCCCTAAGACACAGAACCCATCAGCACCAATTGGACCAAGAGCCTCAATTAGACCAAGAACTCCCATTAGACCAAGAAGTATCAGTTGGACCAAGAAAAGGTCCCTCAGACACAGATACTGCTTGCGCCAAGTGGAGGAAGAGATGGGTAGATGCCAGTACAAAAATACAGTCAACAACATAAAGACCAATATAGCACCATCAGAACCTAGTAGTTCTACATCAGCAAGAAGAACATTCCAAAGCAGAAGAAGCAGAAGGACTCAAATTTAAAGTAACTTTAAGAAAATCATAGAGGCCTTTAAAGAAGAAATGTAAATTTCCCTTAAAGAATTAGAAGAAAAGACAAACAAAAAAATTGGAAGAAATCAATAAATCCCTTAAAGAAAGCCAAGAAAATGCAATTAAACAGGTGAATGAACAGTCCAAGATTTTAAAAATGATATAGAGGCAATAAAGAAGACACAAAATGAGGGAATGCTGGAAAAGGAAAATCTGAGTAAATGAACAGAACTACAGATGCAAGCACAACCAACAGAATGCAAGAGATGGAAGTTGAAGATATGATAGAAGAAACAGATTCATCAGTCAAAGAAAACACTAAAGCCAACAAAATCATAACACAAATGTCCAGGAAATTTGGGACACCATGAATAGGCCAAACCTAAAAATAATAGGGATAGAAGAAGGAGAATACCAACTCAAAGGCACAGAAAATATATTCAACAAAATCATAGAAGAAAACTTTAGCAACCTAAAAAAGGAAATGCCTATGAAGATTCAAGATGCTTATAGAACACCAAATAGACTGGATCCAAAAAATGTCCCCTCATCACATAATAATCAAACCACTAAACTTACAGAATAAAGAAAAAATAGTAAGAGCTGCAAAGGAAAAAGGCCAAGTAACATATAAAGGCAGACTCATCAGAGTAACACTTGACTTCTCAATTGAGACTCTGAAAGCCAGAAGGTGCTGGGCAGATATTATGCAGACACTAAGAGACCATGGATGCCAACCCAGACTATTAGGCCCAGCAAAACTCTCAATCACCATAGGCAGAGTAAACAAGATATTCCATGATAAAACCGGATTTAAACGATACATATTCACAAATCCAGCCCTACAGAAAGCACTAGAAGGAAGAATCCAACCTAAAGAAGTTAGATACACCCATGAAAACACAGGCAATAGATGATAATCCCACACCAAAAATACAGAAGAAGAGAAACACACAACACTACCAACAAAAAATAACAGGAATTAACAATCATTGGTCATTAATATCCATTAATATCAATGGTATCAACTCACTTATAAAAAGACACAAGCTGACAGAATAGATATGAAAATAGGATCCATCCTTCTGCTGCATACAGGAAACATTTCAACTTCAAAGACAGACACAACCTCAGAGTAAAAGGCTGGGAAAAGACTTTCCAATCAAATGGACTTAAGAAGCAAGCTGGTGTAGCTATCCTAATATTTAATAAAATAGACTTCAAACTAAAGTCAATCAAAAGAGATCAGGAAGGACATTACATATTTATCACAGAGAAAATCCATCAAGATGAAGTCTCAATTCTGAATATTTATGCTCCAAATACAAGGGCACCCACATTTGTAAAAGAAACATGACTAAAGCTTAAATCACACATCAAACCCCACACACTAGTAGTGGGAGATTTCAGCACCCCACTCTCACCAATGGACAGGTCTGCCAGACAGAAACTTAACAGAGAAAGAAATAATGGAACTAACAAACATTGTGACTCAAATGGACTTAATAGATAGATATCTACAGAACATTTCACCCTAACACAAAAGAATATACTTTCTTCTCAGCACCCAATGGAACCATCTCTAAAACCAACCACATGCTTGGTCACAAAGTAAATCTCAACAGATACAAAAAAAAAAAAAAAAAAAAAACCTTCCGTATTTTATTGGACCACCATGGATTAAAGTTAGATTTCAACAACAACACAAATTACAGAAAATCTACAATCTCATGGAACCTGAATAATGCTCAACTGAATCACCAATGAGTCAAGGAAGAAATAAGAAAGAAATTAAAGATTTCCTAGAATTCAATGAAAATGAATGTACAACATACCCAAACTTATGGGACACTATGAACGCAGTGCTAAGAGGAAAATTCATAGCACTAAATGCACACATAAAGAAGATGGAGAAATCTTACACTAGCAACTTAACTGCATGCCTGAAATCTCTAAAACAAAAAGAAGCAAACTCACCCAGGAGGAATAGATGCCAGGAAATAATAAAATTGAGAGCTGAAATCAATAAAATAGAAACAAAGAGAACAATACAAAGAACCCACAAAACAAAGAGTTGGTTCTTTGAGAAAATCAACAAGATAGACAAGCCCTTATCAAATTTGACCAAAAGGCAGAGAGAATATCCAAATTAACAAAATCAGAAATGAAAAGGGAGATATAACAATAGGCAACAAGGAAATCCAGAGAATAATCAGGTCATCCTTCAGAAACCTCTGCTCCACAAAATTGGAAAATCTGAAAGAAATGGACATTTTTCTGAATAGGTACCACATACTAAAATTAAATCAAGACCAGATAAACTATTTCAATAGACCAATAACCTCTAAAAAATAGAAATAGGCATTAAAAGTCTCCCAAGCCAAAAAAAAAAAAAAAACAAAACAAAAACAAAAACAAAAACAAAAACAAAAGCAAAAAAAAAAAAACCAACAACAAAAAAAACCAAAACCCAGGATCAGATGGTTTTGGTGCAGAATTCTACCAGATTTTCAAAGAAGAGCTAATACCAATACTCTTCAAATTGTTCGACACATAGAAACAGAAGAAACATTACCAAACTCTTTTTATGAGCCTACAGTTACCCTGACATCCAAACTACACGAAGATGCAACAAAGAAAGAGAATTACAGACCAATCTCCTTCATGAACATTGATGCAAAAATACTCAATAAAATATTGGCAAACTGAATTCAAGAATATATCTAAAAAATTAATCATCATGATCAAGTAGGGTTCATCCCAGAGATGCAAGGATAGTTCAACACATGAAAATTTGTCAATGTAATATACCATATAAACAAACTGAAAGAAAAAAATCACATAATCACTTCATTAGATGCTGAAAAAGCCTTTGACAAAATCCAACACCCCTTCATGACAAAGGTCCTAGAGAGATCAGGAATACAAGGAACATACCTAAACATAATAAAGGCAATTTACAGCAAGTTGACAGCCAACATAAAATCAAATAGAAACTCAAAACAATTCCACTAAAATCAGGAACAAAACAAGGCTGTTCACTCTTCTCATATTTATTCAATATAGTATTTGAAGTTCTGGCTAGAGCAATAAGACAAAAAAAAAAAGGAGAATAGAAATTGGAAAGGAAGAAGTCATACTTTCACTATTTGCAGACAATATGATAGTATACATAAGTGGCCCCAAAAATTCTATCAGGGAACAGCTGATAAAATCCTTCAGTAATGTGACAGAATACAAGATTAACTCAGAAAAATCAGTAGCCCTCCTATGTACAAATGATAGATGGGCTGAGAAAGAAATCAGAGAAACATCACCCTTTATAATAACCACAAATAATATAAAATATCTTGGGGTAACTCTAACTAAGCAGGTGGAGGTCCTGTATGATAAGAACTTTAAGTCTCTGAAGAAAGAAATCACAGAAGATATCAGAAAATGGAAGATTGCCCATGCCCAAGGATAGGTATGATTAACATGTATAAATGGCAATCTTTCCAAAAGCAATCTACAGATTCAATGCAACCCCCATCAATATCCTAACACAATTCTTCACAGACTTAGAAAGAACAATACTCAACTTCATATGGAAAAACAAAAAACCCAGGGTAGCTAAAAGGATCCCATACAATAAAGCAACCTCTGGAGGCATCATGATCCCTGACCTCAAGTTCTACTATAAAGTAGTAATAAAAACAGGTTGGTACTGGCATAAAAACCAACACGTGGACCAATGGAATTGAATTGAAGACCCTGACATTAATCCTCACATCTATGAATACCTGATTTTTGACAAAGAAGCCAAAACTGTACAATGGAAAAAAGAAAGTATCATCAACAAATGGTGCTGGCATAACTGGATGTCAACATGTAGAAGATAGGAAATAGATCCATATCTGTCGCTATGCACAAAACTCAAGTCCAAGTGGATCAAAGACCTCAACATAAATCCAGCTACATTGAACTTGATAGAAGAGAAAGTAGGAAGTAGTCTGGAACAAATTGGCACAGGAGACCACTTCCTAAATATAACACCAGTAGCACAGACACTGAAAGCAACAGTTAATAAATGGGACCTCTTGAAACTGAGGAGCTTTTCTAGAACAAAGGACATGGTCAATAACCAAAATAACAGCCTGCAGAATGCAAAAAGATCTTTACCAACCCCATATCTGTCAGAGGTCTGATCTCCAAAATATATATAAATTCAAGAAACTAGACATCAAAATACTGAACAATCCAATAAAAAATGGGCTACAGAACTAAACAGAGAATTTTCAACAGAAGAATCTCAAATTGCTGAAAGACATTTAAGGAATTGCTCAATATCCTTAGTCCTCAGGGAAATGCAAATCTGAAATACCATCTGACACCTGTCAGAATAGCTATGATCAAAAACATTGATGACAGGTTATGTTTCAGAGGATGTGGAACTAGGGGAACACTTCTCCACTGTTGGTGGGAGTGCAAACTTGTACAGCCACATTGGAAATCAGCATGGTGGTTTCTCAGAAAATTGGGAATCAGTCTTCAAGACCAAGTTATACCACTCTTGGGCATATACCCAAAGAATGCTCAATTATACCACAAGGACACATGCTCATCATAGCAACATTATTTGTAATAGCCAGAACCTGAAAACCACGTAGATGCCCTTCAACCAAAGAATGGATAAAGAAAATGTGGCACATATACACAATGGAGTACTTACTACTCAGCAGTAAAAAACAATGACATCATGAAGTTTGCAGGCAAATGGATGGAACTAAAAAAATATCATCTTGAATGAGGTAACTCAGACTCAGAAGGGCAAACATGGTATGTACTCACTCATAACTGGATACTAGATGTAAAGAAAAGGATAACCAGACTACAACCCACAGCTCCAGAGAAGCTAGTTAACAAGGAGGACTCTAAGAGGGACACATAGATCTCCCAGTGAAGGAGAAATAGATGAGATCTACATGAGCAAATTGTGGATAAGGGGGGATAATGGAGGGCAAGAGATGGGGGATGAGAACATAAGGAAATGGGAGTTTTGAGCTGGAACAGGGACAGAGTGGGAGAGCAAGGAAAGAGATACCATAATAAATGAAGACTTCATGGGAATAGGGAGATACAGGGTGCTGGGAAGTTCCCAGGAATCCACAAGGATGACCCCACCTTAGACTGCTAGCAATAGTTGAGAGGGTGCCTGAATTGGTCTACTCCGGTAATCAGATTAGTGAATACCCTAATTGTCATCATAGAGCATTCATTCAGTAACTGATGGAAACAGATGCAGAGATCCACAGCTGGGTGCTAGGCCGGGCTCCAGGGTCCAATTGATGAGAGAGAGGAGGGATTCTATGAGCAAGAGACATTGAGGTCATGATGGGAAAACATACAGAGCCAGCCAGCCAAACCAGTGGATACTCATGAACTGTGGAGCAATAGCTGTGGAGCCCCTATGGGACTGGACTAGGCCCTCTGTATAGGTGAGACAGTTGTTTAGCTTGAACAGTTTAGGGGGCCCCCCAGGCAGTGGGATTGGGATTTGTCACTGGTGCATGAGCGGGCTTTTTGGAGCCTAGTGCCTAGGGTGGAACACCTTGCACAGCCTTAGTGCAGGGGGAAGAGGCTTGGACCTGCTTCAACTGAATGCACCAAGCTCTGCTGACTCCCCATGGGAAACCTTGTCTTGGAGGAGGTGGGAATGGGGGGATGGGTGAGAGAGGAAGGCTGGGAAGTAGGATGAGGGAGGACAGGGGAATCTGTGGTTGGTATGTAAAATGAATAGGAAATTTCTTAATAATAATAATAATAATAATAATAATAATAATAATAATAATATTAAAGATGTTGTTCGAATCTTAGATGGTATTACAATAAAAAACCCAGAGCCAGATATTGAGGTGAAAGCCAAATGATCAGAGAAGCAGAGCAAGCCACAGCCAACCTCACCTCTCCAACTCCTCAGCTGATCCTGCTTCCTCTGACTGAAAGCCTTCTATTCTTCACCCAAAAGGGTTTCAGCTGAACTGCCTTAGTTCCTGTTTCCTCACGCCGTATATACCTTTCTCTGCCCTGCCATTACTTCCTGGGATTAGAGGCATGTGTTCTTCCCAGTACTGGGATTAGAGGTGTGTGCCACCACTGCCTGGCTCTATTTCCAGTGTGGCCTTGAACTCACACAGACCCAGACAAGGATCTCTGCCTGCTGAATGGTAGGATTATGGGTGTGTGCCACCACTGCCTGACCTCCCAGTTAGTGGAAATGTTTGGGAAGGATTAGGAGGAATGGCTTTGTTGGAGTAGGTGTGGCCTTGTTGACAGAGGTATGCCACTGGGAGTAGGCTTTGAGGTTTCGCAAAAGTCCACACCAAACCTTGTCTCCCTGCCTTTCTCTCTGCCTGCTGCTTGCACATCAGGATATAAGAGCTCTCAGCTACTGCTCCTATGCCATGCCTGTCTGCTTCCTGCCATGATGATCATGGACTAACCCTCTAAAGCCCCCAATTAAATGCTTTCTTTCACAAGAGTCGCCTTGGTCATGGTGTCCCTTCACAGCAATAGAACACTGACTAGAACAAGCCTCCCTCTCAGGGAAGAAACAGAATAAACAAATAGATTAGTAAGATAATTCAGCTCGGGTTGAGTGTTATGATGAATCTTGAGAGGGTGTGTTTGTGGGAGGCCAACGTTAGCTATATAGAGTATTCAAAGAGGGCTTGTCAGAGAGGGAACATCTAAGGTGAGACAAAGAACAACTTGCCCAATTTTCTGCAGCAGAATATTCCAGGCAGGTGGAACAGCAATCACAGAGGTCAAGTTAAGCATAGACTTGGTGGAATCAGGGACTGGGTTGACTCTAATAGTGGAAATGAGTATGCAAAGAGTCAAGGCACACTGTGATGATAATTTGGACCTGCTGAATTGTAAGAAGAAAAACACACATATAAAGTATTATTGATACTCTTCCAACATGACAAGAACAACCACAGTGCTGAAATAGCACTAAGACGACATAGAAAGTCCATGTGAATACAACCTTCAATTCCCCGTTTATCTTAGAGTCTCTTTAAGTTACGTATATTATTATGTAGACATAGTATCCTGGTCACTTTTTATACTTTTCATAATTTTATGTTTTAGGAAGAGCTGTAGTGTTTGGATGGGAAATGTCTCCTACAGGTTTAGGCATTTGAACAGCTGATCTCGTGTTGGTGGCACTGTTTGTGTGATTATGGAACATTTAAGATGTGGAGGAAGTACATCACTGGGGGCAGTTTTGAGAGTACATAGCCTCACTACACTTCTAGTTTACTCTTTTGGCTTTCTTTAGGACAGCACATGATCATTCTGTCTCCTGCTCTGCTGGACCGCCACCATGCTTTCTTTATCATTAGGGACCCCCTCTCCAGAGCCCTAAGCCATACCTTCCAAATGTTGCTTACGGTCAGGTATTTTATGACAGCAACAGAAAAGTAAGAAATGCAGGTCCAAATGCATTGCTGTAGATGAAAACAGTGTAAACAAGAAAGCAAGCTGCTTTCCCTGTTATGAACCCACACCCACGTGGACTCACAGAAGTGCCAGTACTAACCTTTGCTGGTGCCCGAGTTTTGGGTACAGTCTAGGTTGGAATACATTATCTCTGAAATGTTAAATTTGCATTCCCAAACTTACCGCTGAAAAGCCAAATGTGAAGCTGTTTCACCCCGTGACAACGATGACTGAAAGGGACCGTGAAGAAGTATGTTGGACCGATGGAGGAAGAGTCTGAGGCGTAGCTGGCCAAGTTTGTCACATTGAACTGAGTCTATGGCACAACTAAAGGTTTCTTTAAAGAAGCTAGAATATCAGGTGACTGTTAATCAACAACATCTCCCTTCATGAGTCCATGATCACAGCAGCAGTAGAGAGACAGGGTAAAGCTGCTCGGACGAATCAGGAATAACATCCCCAAAACAAGCCTGGAGACAGAAGGAAGTGGACTTTCTTCTCAACTCACACGGGGCAAACCATCTATATCATCTATAACTTCCTTGAACATAATAGTTCTGCAATGTCTTGCTTTTTTTTTTTTTTTTTAAACTAAAGAACACACATGTGGCAGGGGAACCATATTTTGTAAAAACAATATGTGAGCTACTAGGAAATGTTGACAAATAGACATTAATGTGTGTAACTGGGTATTTAATACTGCAATTCACCTTGTTTTGAGTAGATTAGTCCATTCCATAGTCTCTAAAGCAGTGTTTTGTGCTTCTTGTTCTGGGAGGTAACCCAGCGGAAGAGGAAACGGTAGAGAGAAGAATGGGTGTCCATGAAGCTTCGTGCTTTACTGTCAACTCATTAATGCTGTTCTGTGTTCAACAGTAGAGTACTTTGGTCCCCCTCCCCCATTCATGGCTATATCACATTTCTTCAGTGATTTATTTTCCTACTCAATGCTATAGGGCAATGACCAGGGAGAAAATGAAGTACCTTGGGAAATCTTTAATGTTTAGATTCTGCAATGAACTCTAACTGAAAGATTTTGAGTTGCCGTGTTCTGTAGAAGAGTTTGGATGATTAGTTAGGATCTTTAGAGAAATTTATTAATGGAAAAACAAAATAACAATACAAATTTCCATGAGTTTTGGTTTTATGAAGCAAACTGTCCAAGTTACCAATAAAAATGTCTCATAAATATTAAAATCAGGAAATATATGCATTAGTGTGTATAGTACATTTATAATGATTGTATATAGTCAGGAACATATTTATGCTTTAAATATTATAAAATTTTGTTCTTTTTGTTTATTATTTCTTAGATCAATTTGGTATAAAAATTTTCCTCATCCACAAACTATAATATTGTTCTTCTGAGAAATTTATTTTATGATGATTCATTTTATTTTATATTCCTAGAAAAATTCTTAACTATGTATTTTTTCCTGGTAAATTTGAAGAAGGTTCAATTGTGTAATAACTAGTTTTCTATTATGTTCTTTTAGACATGTCTGAAGAGATATACTGTCCATAGGGATGGGCTAGGTGAAATAAATAATGCATGTTATAATAGGAGGTTATGCTATTGTAAACAAATACCTGACTGATATGCTGTCTAATGTGTTTGTTACAGAGGCTTAGCTATATTAACTACATGGGAGAAAAGTATGGAAAGAAGTTGGGAAGGAAAAGAAAAATAATAAAAATATTCTATTGCTTTATAGACTGTCAAATATTCTTACAGCATTTTACCTGAACACCAGGCCTATAGGCAGAGTTTTTCTGTGTCTCAGCAGCTGCTCCTAAATAACCATTCAGAGACTTATTATTAATTATAAATGCTCAACCGATAGGCTGGTTACTAGCTAATTCTGGTATTTTATATTAACCCATATTTCTTTTTTAAAAATCTTTATTTCTTATCTACACTCTGCCATGTGGCAGTGCCTTTTTTTCAAAATGGTGTGTTCACTTTTCTTCTTTCTGCATTTCCTCCTCTTCTTCCTCATACTCTCTTTTTTTTCTGCAAGTCCCACCTAACCTCTGCCTGTCCAGATATTGGCCAGTTAGCTTTTTTCATTAACTCAACCACAGTAACACACATTCACACAGTAAAGGAGGAAAATATGGAAAGGAGTTGGGAAGGAAAAGAATAATGATAAAAAAATATTCTGTTGCTTTATAGACTGTCAAATGTTCTTATAGTATTTTACCTGAACACAGGCCTGCAGCACCTGAAGTAGCCTGTGTTGTTATGTTGTCTTATAGGTGTGGGAATGAAGCATGGGGAGATCCTTCACTTTGCAAAGCTACAAGTGGTGGAAGTGGATGTTCATCTTGGCTTTAGTACTATAGTAGCAAAAAGTGGGCCAGACAAGCATGGAATAGTGGGAACAGGACTTGAGTTTGTGAAAATCCAAGGTTCTAGTGCACACAACAAGTACAAATGCTTCAGAATTCTCAGAAGGGATCAGAGTACACTTTCATCTCTTTCAGTCCCAGGTTGGAGGATGAGGGTGGACAGTCAGGATCAATCTTGCATCTTTATGGACCTGAGAGTTGGAAGATGGGTCTTTCAGCCAAGAAATGGAGAAGCTGTGGACTGAGGAAGGGAATCTAGAAGCATTACCAGCATTTTAGGGGAGAAAATTGCTTGTTTCAGGGGGCTGTCATATACGTTGTATGGTGTTTAATACTCACTATTAGGTATTACCTTCTCTACCTACTAGCTGTCAAGGGCATTGCCTCTCATCTCCAGTGCCATATCCCCAGACATTAGCTATTGGTCTCCAAGAGGCAGAATTACGGACAGCTGAAAACTATTATTTAAAGCAAACCAAATTGAATTAAGTAACCAAGATAGTATGCCTTGAGTTTACATGCTGATGCATAGATTATATCTCAATATCCCCCTCAAATGTTAAAGTATAGTTATTCTGTAACTGTGGGCTATTGGTTTCAAAACTTGCCTGCAGATAACAAAATACATGCATGCTCCAGTCCCTTATGTAAAATGTAACAGTAGTCACATTCCCTTAGGCATGTCCTCCCACATTTTTTTTAGGCATGCCCAAGCTTTTGACATTAACTGTGAGATCATCATCTAAGAAGTTCATGCTTGAGAACAATGCACAAATAAATGAGTTTCAAAAAAGTGCACAAAACCACCCTCATAATGTTTTAACTAAGTTTACATTTTTTTTTTTTTTTACATTGGACCACATTGATAGTTATCCTCTGCTTCATACAGTTGTTTTCCACAGGTCTCATATGCCTGTTAGATTACTTATAATAGCTAGTACAATGAAAATGTGGTCTAAATAGTTTTAAGGCCATATTATTAAGGAATAGTGAAAAGAAAAATTTGTGCACATACAGTACAATTTTGGGTGTGTATGCATATATGTGTGTGTGTGTGTATAACGCCTCATATGTATGTGTTCCCATGTGTGTAGGCAGGTATATATTCATGCATATTGTGAAGACCCGAAGTTGGCTTCTGGTGTCTTCCTCCATTGGTCTCTACTTTATATTTTGAGGCAGCGTCTCTCACTGAATTTGGACTCATTGTTTCAGCAAGGCTAGCTAGCTAGCTTGTTCTTGAGATTTTCTGTCCCTTGTGTTGGTTTCCAGGCTGGCCATGAGGCCTAGCTGCCTTCATGTGGTTCTGGTGATCAGAGCTCTGCTCCTTATGTTTTCATAGCAAGCGTTTTACACACTGAGCTCTTTCCCTAGCCCTTAGCACAGTCTTACTTTTTTTCTGAGACAGAATTTCTCTGTGTTTCCCTGGCTGTCCTGGAACTCCCTCTGAAGACAAGACCTTGAACTCTTCCTGCCCCTGCCTCTGCCTCCTGAGTGCTGGGATTAAAGGTGTGTGCCACCATCACCTGGATATTTTTTTTTAAATTGTATTTTTGATCAAGGGTTGGTTGAATCTGTGGATGTAGGACCCTTAGACGTGGAGGCTGAATGTATGTTTTTAAGGCAATGAGCTCCAATGTGCTCATTGGACCATCTTCTACAGGTGAGGAACATCAGAAAAAAATATGAGGAGAAATTATGGTCTCAAGAGAAAGGACTTTGGAGGAAACTCTTAGATTGCTAAAATACTAGCAATAGAGTAGTAATGAAGCAGAAGTTTCTCAAGTCCCTACCTTTTATAAGCAATGTCCCTGTCCCCAGGCCTGTAAAAGGGGTGTTACATTTTTGAAAGACCATCTGTCTTTGACTGTGGCATCTGAAGTCACTGCGTTAGTTGCTTCATCACAAAGGCTGGACCACCAGTTCAGAAGTGTCAGATGAGAACAGTCTCTCAGGAAAGAGGGACAAGGGAAAGCATCCAGATGATAAGACTTTGATCCTCTTCAGAGAGGGAGGCAACTTGTACATTTCAAAATCACTGGAATAGGGGATTTGGATGCTTTATTGTAGTGGATAAGCCTTTGAGGTGAAAGATGCACCAACTCCTCTGATTATATCATTACACAATGCATACATGCATTAAAACATCACTCTGTGTCCCACAAATATATATATAAATATATTATGTAAAGCTTAAAAGAGTCTGTGGCTGATGAAAAGGCAGGACACTTGGAGGAGAAATAGATTATCACAGTGATTTTCTGGTGAAGGAAAAGCCATTAAAAAACCGAAAACACAGTAAATCAAACAACTAGTATTTTGACCATTCTTTTATTCCAGCTCCATAATTACCATTTAAACCTAGAAAAGGAATATAATGATGGATGTGACTCTTTCAGAGAATTCCACAGGAACTTAATGAATTTTTAATGTTATACTAAAAAGATGTTTATCAAGGAGAAATCATTACTGGCCACTGTAGTGGACAGTTGCTATTTTATGTTTTGAATTATGTTTTTGAAGATTTGAAATGGGAGGAAACAAGCTGGTCTGCAGCCACAGAAGACTACAATGCCAACTGCATCCTATTCCAGCTTCTGTCTGACAAGCCAGTCTGATGGAGCCAGTGATGTGGGGACTGTGCAAACTGCAAGGTGAGGCAGTGGCAGCTGGCCCTGTGGATCCAGGGTGCTGGTGGAGCAAGTCTGAGAGGCAATGGTGACATCAGCAGGGAGTTCAAACCCCTCTGTGCAGCCTCACAGGAATTCTGGGACCTGCCCTCTTTAAAAACTACTTTCCAATTTTTAGTTAAGTTAATTAGAGTAAGGTTGTGTTGCTTCTAAGAACCCAGAGTGATATGATCATGTTTGGGAAAGTTACTTTAACAGTAACAGAATCAGAAACTTTGTTTTCAATATTAAATTCAGCCACAGCAGTAGTAATACTAACAATAGGTAATGCACCTTGCAGGCCTACTTTGTGCAAAGCATGGGTCTGTGTTTATCACATTCATTAACTCACTAAATATACAGCTGGTAAAAAAAAATGCATAATTGAGAATAAGCATTTTGACATCAGGGACCATGCACCTAAACAGTTGTCAAGTAAAGATCTGCCTGCTCTGCTAGAAATCTTGAGATTTTGTGGTGCTTTGAGTAAGCATGGCCCTCATAGACTCATGTGTTTGAATGCTTGGCCCATAGGGAATATCACTATTATGAGGTGTAGCTTCGTTGGAGTAGGTGTGGCCTTGTTGGAGAAGTGTGTCACTGTGGAGGCAGCCTTTGAGGTATCATATGCTCAAACTATGCCCAGTGTGGGACACACAGTCTCCTTCTGCTGCCTGTGGATCAAGATGTAGAATTCTCAGCTACCTCCCCAGCACCATGTCTGCTTGCATGATGCCTTGCTTCCTGCCATGATGATAATGGACTAAACCTCTGAAAACTCTTAAGCCAGCCCTAATTAAATGTTTTCCTTTCTAAGAGTTGCTGTGGTCATGGTGCCTCTTCACAGCAATATAAACCCTAAGACAGGTTTCACTGGGAAAGATCCTCTTAGTTATTCTGAATGAATGGAGGGATAAAGTGCTACATGGGCACCACCATTCATGAAGGATAGACTAAGGTATTCATTAATTAATCCACCCATTTATTAGTTTAGAACATGTGTTTTAGAATAGCCGTGCAAAGTGGATTCCTAAAATGGACCCTCATGAGCCTCCCCTCCAGGCAATCCTTCCTTTGAGTGGTTCTCTCACTTAAGATGGAGTTGGCCCAATGACTTCTTAGTAACCAACACAATCCAGCAAAAGTGACGGGATGCACTTCTATAATTAGTTTATATGAAACTGTAACCTCTATCCTGTTAATGAGCTGTTTTCTTTCTCTATTGCATGTGTTGATAAAGCAAGCTATTGTGAAATGAGCTCCCAAGTAAGCCACCCCAAAGTAGACAACCTCATTGAAACAATAGTGAAGATCTGAACTCTGTCAACAATCACATGAGATGGAATCAGGTCCTTTCTCAGTAAAGCTTTCAGATGAAACCTCAGGTCTGCCCAACACATTGAGACTTGTGAGGCATACTGAAGTGATGCCAACTAAGCTATACCTAGGATTCTTGACCCACAGAAACTGCAAGGTAACAAATGTTTTTTTTTTTTAAGCTTCTGAATTTGTTGTAGCTATTATGAGAAAATGGATGATCTATATAATATCTTTAATGTGTCTTCCACTTTTCCTAAATAGACCAGGTCCTTATCTTCATGGGACTTATGCCAAAAGTGAACATGATAACTTCAGGTAGTATTCTTTATTCTGGGGCGTAGCTGGAGATTTCTCCAGTCCTGCTCAGACCCAAGTAAACACACAGAGACTTACATTACTTATAAACTGTATGGCCATGGCAGGCTTCTTGTTATCTCATTCTTATATCTTAAATTAACCCATTTCTATTAATTTATAATTTGCCATGTGGCTTGTGGCTTACCAGTACTTTAAATCTTACTTCTCATGGTGGCAGTGGCTGGCAGCATCTCCTGACTCAGCCTTTCTCTTCTTAGCATTCTCCTCTCTCCTTATCCCGCCTATACTGGGATAGTTTTATGTCTCCTTGATACAAGCTGGTGTCATTGGGAAGAGAGATCCTCTATTGAGAAGATGTCCCCACAAGATTGGTCTATGGACAGTCTTGTGGTGCATTTTATTGATTGATGATTGATGGGGAGGGCCCAGTCCATGGTGAGTGGTACCACCTCTGGGTTGGTGGTCTTGAGTGCTATAAGGAAGCAGGCTGAGCAAGTCATGATGAAACAAGCCAGTAAGCACCCCTCCATGGCCTCTGCATCAGTTCATTTTCTCTGTGAAACAATCCTGGCTGTCCTGTGACTTACTCTCTATAATAGGCTGGCCTTGAACTCACAGAGATCCTCCTGCCTCTGCTTCCCAAGTGCTGGGATTAAAGGCATGCACCACCACCGCCCAGCTTCTACATCAGTTCTTGCCTCCAGGCTCCTGCCCTGGTAGGGTTCTAGTTCTGACTTCCCTCAGTAATAGTCTGTTATCTAGAAGCATACAATGAAATAAACCTTTTCCTCCCAAGTTGCTTTCAGCTATGGTGTTTTATCACAGCAACAGAAACCCTAACTAACAGAAGGGGTTTCTTTAAAATGAGAAGCTAGGGAAGATGTCTCTAATAGGGAAGCTTTTGAAAACTGGACCTGAAGGAGAAGAGCAAATATCTGATCTATGAAGATGTAGGGATGGGGTGTGCTCAGCTGAGGGCACAAGATTCATGAAAATGGAAGGTGGGAACTCTTGTGATGTGTTTGAAGGTAGTATGTCTGGAACTGAGTCATCTAGGAGTAAGGTTGGAAGGGGACCCAAGATAAGGAGTTTGAATTGTATCTATTCACCCCAGATAGAGGGTCCTGAGAAATGAAAGTAAAAGATTCTTTCTAAGTCCAGCTTAAAGGACCAATGGGGTAATGTACAAGAGCATGGGTAAATCACAGGCATCCACACCATTCCAGAGTTCCCTGAGTGACTCATGGGAAGCTACACCACCAAGAAGTCTCACTCCAGCCAACTGTTTGCCTCTTATATAGCAGTTGGAATCTTGTGGAGAAGGGCCTCATGATGTGCTTGTGGCGGTGGGGGGTTCTCATGAGCCCTGTGAGTCTTGTGAGCCTTCCTTCTCACTCCATGAGGGAGTGTTGATTAGCAAGATCTTCTAAGAATCTCCTACTGCTCACCACAGCATCTCTGCTTCAAGACAACCAAGGTCATGTCCAACTTAAAGGAAACATATTTTAGACAATGAAATAGCCAGGACAGAGGTCTAGAGCTCACTGAAGTCAGAATTGGGGACAAAACTGGGAGTCCCTGGCATATAAATACAACCTAGAGCCATGGTACTGGTAGTCATTTCTAGGGAAAGCACAGAGGTGGGACTGAGCCTCAGGGGTACCCATGCTGCAAGAGAAGGAAGAAAATGGAAGATCACCGTGTGTAACCTTCCCATCTCTTACTATCATGTAAGAAAATAGTTCAGATTAGTTCCTAAAGCAGAGATCCATGAGATCTCTGTGCAGTTACAGGTCTCTAGCATTCAAAACACAAATCCAGGGGCTGGAGGTGGTGATAGGAGGGAGAGAAAATCAGATTACAAGAAATCTCCAGGCCACTTGCTGTGAAAACCTGGGAGGTTCTTCTCTCCAGCCTCACAGGTGACTCTTAGTTCTTGTCTCCCTGTGCTCTAGCCACAGTGAATTTTCCCATGCCAGAACCTTTGTAAACACCCTTTCATCTAGCTACCTCTTCTTTCTTTCTTTTTTGACCACTCTATGTACAGTAAATCTCTCTTAGTTTTTTTTTTTTTTTTTAACCTCATCAATTTGTATTGTTTCTTGTATGGTTCTCATTGCAAAGAGTAATCACCTTCATAGCCGCTTTTTCCTGTTTTTGGTGTTTTGAATGAAAAATGTTCCCCATGGGCTCAGGTATTTGAACACTTGTCTCCAATTGGTGGCACTGTTTGGGGGAGGTGATGCAGCCTTGTTGGAGAAGTACGAGACTAGGGTGGGCTTTGAGAGTTCATGGTCTTGTTCTGCTTGTAAGCCCCCTTGAGCCATACTAGTGGCCAGGCCCCTCCTCTGAGGACCTCTGACTGCTAGGTTCCACCTCACAGAGCACTCTAACTGCCCTCAATTCTGGACCCTGCCCCCACCCTACAGAGTTAAAAAAAAAAGCCCAATCTCTGTATGTGAAATTCCACCAGTCTCTATCCTGGAAAGCTCCACCCTGAAAAGTTCCATGACCCATCCCCAAGAAATTCTCTATAAGCCCTGTATCCTGTTCAGTATGCTGCTGTTTCTCACCAGAGCAGAGGCAGCCACCCTCCTGGTTTTTTTCCTCCCAATAAATCTCTTGTGTGAGGTTTGTTGTGTGGTGTGACTTTATGGTATTCCTTGGCTCCCAGCTGCCAGGATACCTTTCCATCCAAGCTGTTAACACTTACACTACTTTCACTTTGCTTTCTCTGTTTTATATTTGTGGTTGAAAATGTGAGCTCTCAGCTTTCTGCTCCAAGCACCTGTTGTCATGCCTCCCCTGTCACTGTGGACTCTCTCTGGAACTTTAGTCCGAATAAATGACTTTACCCCCTGTAAGTTGCCTTGGTTGTGGGATTTTATCACAGCAAAAGCAAAGTAGCTAATACACTATAGGGCATACAACTTCCAAATGAAGAGATAATTTGTCTTCTTTACCTTTATACATCCAATGCTTGGTGATTATCTTTTGCATACATATCTTCAGTGCCTGGAAATAAATATTACTAAATGGAATAAGTGTATTTTTTGGGTCCTAAGAGTCTATAAGTTGTTTGAAAGGCTCAATGCCATTTAAGGCTCTCAATGCTGTGATGCAGATATGGTAATTTGCTTTCCAGTTTACTGATGAGATGGCGGACTGAGAGCTGAGTAAGCACATCAAGTAGACACAACAGCAAGTAACAGAGACTGGAAACATCAAAAGCCAGGTGCAGGTATTTAAAAGAACATATTGGGGGCAGGCAGGAGAGAGGGACCTCAAGCCACAGGTGACAAGGGACCCAGGGGATAGACTGCTGGTTTGCAGCAGTCAGAGCAGAGACCTGACTTCCCAGGAGCAGTGTTAAGATGCTGCCTTGGAGACTCTTCAACAGGGTAGTCAGAAGCAACACAGCAGATGGCAGAACCAGGCCTTTGTCTGGGACTAGGGTACACAGGCCTCTGGTGAGCAAGTCACAGAGCCAGAGTCTCCTTTTGACCTAGGAGAAACAGAACTGCAGGCATTAGGAAACCTGGAGGGTAGGTCCAATATGTTTTTGGTGAGGATAGTCATCTTTTTGGTATTAATATAATATTTGTATGTGCTTCTCTATCTTGACATATCTGTGAAATGATCTGCTTTGTGTGGTAGATTCCATGAAGACTTTCTCTGTTCGTTTGTTCAATGCTGGTCTATAATGGCTGGCATCACAACACTAGCAGAGAGCAGTAAATGTTTAATGAATAGTAAACTGATGACAGTCATAATAATAACAGGAAATACACTTATATTAACAAGTAATGTAACTTCATACACAATAATTTGATCACTTCTTACAACGATCCTCTAGAACAGGTTCATTGACTTCATATATTTTGCAGATCTAGAAATGCACAGAGAGGTTGAGTTACTGAAGGTAACAAAGCCAGTGAGAGGTAGAATTGGGAATGTAGTGTGAATGAATAGACCTCTGAATGAAGAAACCTTCACACGGATGGTTACTTATGATCACTTGGCATCTTTGCTTTTAGACAAGGAACATACTAAGCCCATTTTCATTACCATATTTTTCTTTTGAGGTTGAAGATGGCTGATATTTTTCTGCCTGGCCTTTCCTGAGTGCAGAGAGTGATTTGATCTGCAGGTAATTGAATTTTTGAGGCAAACAACTGGGATGCAGCTAGGATAGAATTGGACAGTCAAGGAGGAAAGAGGAGGCAACAGCAGATTTTGGAGTGAAGGAAATTCCAAAATTACAGTTCAGCATTAGAACAAAGGAAAAGGAGACAGAGTGGGACACCCATGTATATGAATCATGTGTGGGGCCAAGAGCCTCAAACATATGCTTAAATAGTATTCATACACATGGAGACTCAAAAAAATAGATATATGAAGAGAAAAAGACTCAGAGGTGAAAGAATTTGAATCTTAAGTTAGAATCTATTTGGACTCATGCATCTTATTTCTTGGTCATAAAATAATAGAATTAAATTGTGTATTAAAAATAATACAACAGAGTGCATCTAATTGCAGAAAAATACTGTGCAATAAGAGTGATAATGTCTTATCTCAGTAGTAGTCTTTGTCCTCATTGTGGTTTATAGAGAAATGATAGCATTTAAGGTCCAATGCTTCTAAAAATTCATTTTCCTTTTTTCTTTAACTATGCTTCTATTACCTAATCTATTGCCAATACTGAGTATTTCACTTGACTAAGGCCATTTAAAAGAACATAATTTGGCTTTCCACAATACCCCAAAGCCTAAATTGAAAATAAATGTTTCTTAAGAAGCAATTACATATATCTGTGCTTATTTCCTGCTCCTCATACACTATAAAAACTGAGTGCTTTATGCTAGTGAGGTTAATTGGGAATCAGTCTTAACAAAGTCACTGTTGTACTTGTTAAAACAAATAAAATAAAGTGATAGGAGTGATATAATTTAAACTGTTACAGTGTATGTTTGCCAAACCATAAAAATTTATATTTGAAAATTTCTTTACTCTGTTTGCATCTGATTATTACTTAACCATAAAAGGATGGGCAACCAAGATCTACTCAGCTACACCTCATCAATAAAGCACAATGCAATATAAATAGAACAGATAGTATTTGCATAGTTTTTAAAATATATTTATTTTGTTGTTATTATGTGTTTTAATTTTACACATCAGCCATGGGTTCCCCTGTCCCCCCCCTCCCGCCCCCACCCCCACCTTTCCCCCATCACCTCCCCTCCATTCCCATGTCCTCCAGGACCAGGACACCCCTGGGGATTCATTTAAACCTGGTGGATTCAGTACAGGCGGGGCCTGTCCCCTCCTTCCAGACTGAGCATGTGTCCCTGTGTAAGCCCAAGGTTCCAAACAGCCAGCTCATGCACTAAGGACAGGTCCTGGTACCACAGACTGGGTGCCTCCCAAACAGATCAAGCTATTCAATTGTCTCACTTATCCAGAGGGCCTGATATAGCTGGGGGCTCCTCAGCCGTCGGTTCATCATTCATGTGCTTCTATTCGATTAGCTATCTGTCCCTGTGCTTTTTGCAATCTTGGATTCAACAATTCATGGTCTTGCAGTCCCTCCTCTTTCTCGACAGTTGGACTCCAGGAGCTCCACCTGAGGCCTGGCTGAGGATCTCTGCATCCACTTCCATCAGTTATTGGATGAGAGTTCCAAGACGACTGTTAGGTGTTTAGTCATCTGATCACCAGACTAAGTCAGATCAGGCTTTCTCTCGACCATTGCAGTCTATAGAGGATATATCATTGTGGATTTCTGGGGACCTCTCGAGCATTCTGCCTATTCCTGTTCTCATGTGGTCTTCATTTATCATGGTCTGTTATTCCTTGTTCCCTCTTTCTGTTCTTGATCCAGCTGGGATCTCCTGCTCCCCTAAGCTTTCTTTCCCTCAAATCTTGCCCTTCATTACTCCCACTGTCGTCCAGGTTGTTCATGTAGATCTCATCCATTTCTCTGTTATTGGGTGATCCCTGTGTCTTTCCTAGGGTCCCGTTTTCTAGGTAATCTCCCTGGAGTTGTATAGCAGTCTAGTCATCTTTGTTTTACATCTAATATCCTCCTATGAGTGAGTACATACCATGTTTGTCCTTCTGAGTCTGGGTTACCTCACTCAGGATGATTTTTTTCTAGATCCATCCATTTGCCTGCAAACCTCATGATGTCATTATTTTTCTCTGCTGAGTAGTACTCCATTGTGTATATGTACCATATTTTCTTTATCCATTCTTCAGTTGAAGGGCATCTAGGTTGTTTCCAGGTTCTGGCTATTACAAACAAAGCTGATATGAACATAGCTGAGCAAATGCCCTTGTGGCATGATTGAGCATTCCTTGGGTATAAGCCCAAGAGTGCTACAGCTGGGTCTTAGGGGAGATGGATTCCCAATTTTCTAAGGAAGCACCATATTGATTTCAAAAGTGGCTGTATAAGCTTGCATTCCCACCAGCAGTGGAGGAGAGTACCCCTTGCTCCACATCCTCTCCAGCATAAGCTGTCTTCTGTGTTTTTGATCTTAGCCACTTTGACAGGTGTAAGGTGGTATCTCAGAGTCATTTTGATTTGCATTTCCCAGATAATTAGGGATGTTGAGCAATTCCTTAAATGTCTTTCAGCCATTTGAACTTCCTCTGTGGAGAATTCTCTGTTTAGTTCTATAGCCCATTTCTTAATTGGACTGTTGGGCATTTTGATGTCTAATTTCTTGAGTTCTTTATATATTCTGGATATCAGCTCTATGTCAGATATGGGGTTGGTGAAGACCTTTTCCCATTCTGTAGGCTGTCGCTTTGTCTTGTTGACTATGTCCTTTGCTCTACAAAAGCTTCTCAGTTTCAACAGGTCCCATTGATTGATTGTTTCTCTCAGTGTCTGTGCTACTGGTGTTATATTTAGAAAGTGATCTCCGGTGCCAATGCGTTCAAGAGTACTTCCTACTTTCTCTTCTATCAGGTTCAGAGTAAATGGATTTATGTTGAGGTCTTTGATCCACTTGGACTTAAGTTTTGTGCACAGTGACAGATATGGATCTATTTGCAGCCTTCTACACATTGACATCCAGTTATGCCAGCACCATTTGTTGAAGATTCTTTCTTTTTTCCATTGTACATTTTTGGCTTCTTTGTCAAAAATTACATGTTCATAGGTGTGCGGGTTAATGTCAGGGTCTTCAATTCGATCCCATTGGTCCACTGGTTTTTATGCCAGTACCAAGCTGTTTTTATTACAGTAGCTCTATAGTAGAGCTTTAGGTCGTGGATCGTGATGCCTCCAGAGGTTGTTTTATTGTCCAGGATTCTTTTGGCTATCCTGGGTTTTTTGTTTTTCCATATGAAGTTAAGTATTATTCTTTCCAGATCTGTGAAGAATTGTGTTGATAATTTGATGGGGATTGCATTGAATCTGTAGATTGCTTTTGGTAAGATCACCATTTTTACTATGTTAATCCTGCCTATCCATGAGCATGGGAGATCTTTCCATTTTCTGACATCTTCTTCAATTTCTTTTTTCAGGGACTTAAAGTCCTTGTCATATAGGTCCTTCACATGCTTGGTTAGTATAACCCCAAGGTATTTTATATCATTTGTGGCTATAGTAAAAGGTGATGTATCTCTGATTTCCTTCTCAGCCTGTTTGTCTATTGTATATAGGAGGGCTACTGATTTTTTTGAGTTGATCTTGTATCCTGTTATGTTGCTGAAGGTTTTTATTAGCTGCATCAGTTCCTTGGCTGAATTTTTGGGGTCACTCATGTATACTATCATGTCATCTGCAAATAGGGAGAGCTTGACTTCTTCCTTTCCAATTTGTATCCCCTTAATCTCTTTATGTTGTCTTATAGCTCTGGCTAGAACTTCAAGTACTATATTGAATAAGTATGGGGAGAGGGGACAGCCTTGCCTTGTTCCTGATTTTAGTGGTATTGCTTTGAGTTTCTCTCCATTTAATTTGATGTTGGCTGTTGGCTTGCTGTAGATTGCCTTTATTATGTTTAGGTATGTTCCCTGTTGTCCTGATCACTCCAAGACCTTTATCATGAAGGGGTGTTGGATTTTGTCAAATGCCTTTTCTGCATCTAGTGAGATGATCATGTGTTTTTTTTTTTCTTTGAGTTTGTTTATATGGTATATTACATTGATGGACTTTTGTATGTTGAACCACCCTTGTATCCCTGGGATGAAGCCTACTTGATCATGGTAGATAACTGTTTTGATGTGTGCTTGTAGTCTGTTTGCCAGTATTTTATTGAGTATTTTTGCATCAATGTTCATGAGGGAGATCAGTCTGTAGTTCTCTTTCTTTGTTGCATCTGTGTTTGGTTTAGGAATCAGGGTAATTGTAGCCTCATAGAAGGAGTTTGGTAATATACCTTCTGCTTCTATTGTGTGGAACAATTTAAAGAGTATTGGTATTAAGTCTTCTTTGAAGATCTGGTAGAATTCTGCAGTGAAACCATCAGGTCCAGGGCTTTTTTTGGTTGGGAGACTTTTAATGACTGATTCTATTTCCTTAGGGGTTATTGGACTATTTAAATGTTTTATCTGGTCTTGATTTAACTTAGGTATGTGGTACCTATCCAGAAAATTATCCATTTCTTTTAGATTTTCCAGTTTTGTGGAGTAGAGGTTTTTGAAGTATGACCTGATGATTCTCTGGATTTCCTCATTGTCTGTTGTTATGTCCCCCTTTTCATTTCTGATTTTGTTAATTTGGATGCACTCTCTCTCTGTCTTTTGGTTAGTTTGGATAAGGGCTTGTCTATCTTGTTGGTCTTCTCAAAGAACCAACTCTTTGTTTCATTAATCCTTTGTATCGTTCTCTTTATTTCTATTTTATTGATTTCACCTCTCAATTTGATAATTTTCTGGCATCTATTCCTCCTGGGAGACTTTGCTTCTTTCTGTTCAAGGGCTTTCAGGTGTGCTGTCAAGTCACTAGTGTGAGATTTCTCCAGCTTCTTTATGTGGGCATTCAGTGCTATGAATTTCCCTCTTAGCACTGCTTTCATAGTATCCCATAAGTTTGGGTATGTGGTGTATTCATTTTCATTGATCTCTAGGAAGTCTTTAATTTCTTTCTTTATTTCTTCCTTAACCCATTGGTGATTCAGTTGAGCATTATTCAGTTTCCATGAGATTGTAGGATTTCTGTAGGTTTTTTTTTTTTTTGTTGTTGTTGAAATCTAACTTTAAACCATGGTGGTCTGATAGAACACAGGAGGTTATTCCAATTGTTTTGTATCTGTTGAGATTTGCTTTGTGGCCAAGTATGTGGTCGATTTTAGAGAAGGTTCCATGGGGTGCTGAGAAGAAGGTATATTCCTTTTTGTTTGGGTGGAATGTTCTGTAGATATCGATTAAGTCCATTTGAGCCATAACATCAGTTAAGTCCATTATCTCTCTGTTAAGTTTTAATTTGGCCGATCTGTCCAGGGGTGAAAGTGGGGTGTTGAAGTCTCCCACTATTAATGTGTGGGGTTTTATATGTGATTTAAGCTTTAGTAATGTTTCTTTTACATATGTGCGTGCCCTTGTGTTTGGGGCATAAATGTTCAGAATTGAGACTTCATCTTGGTGGATCTTTCCTGCAATGAGTATGTAATGTCTTTCATCATCTCTTTTGATTGATTTTAGTTTGAAGTCTATTTTGCTGGATATTAGGATGGGTACACCAGCTTGCTTCTTAAGACCATTTGATTGGAAAGTCTTTTCCCAGCCTTTTATTCTTAGAGGTATCTGTCTTTGAATTTGAGATGTGTTTCTTATATGCAGCAGAAAGATGGGTCCTGTTTTCGTATCCATTCTGTTAGTCTTTGTCTTTTTATAGGTGAATTAAGTCCATTGATATTAAGGGATATTAATGACCAGTGATTGTTCATTCCTGTTGTTATTTTTATTTTTTTGGTGGTAGTGTGTGTGTACTTCTCTTCTTTGGGGATTACTGCTGTGGTGTTATCTATTGCCTGTGTTTTCATGGGTGTATCTGCCTTCCTTAGGTTGGAATTTTCCTTCTAGTGCTTTCTGTAGGGCTGGGTTTGTGGATAAGTATTCTTTAAATCTGGTTTTGTCTTGGAAGGTCTTGTTCACTCCATCTATGATGATTGAAAGTTTTGCTGGGTATATTAGACTAGGCTGGCATCCATGATCTCTTAGTGTCCGCATTATATCTGTCCAGGTCCTTCTGGCTTTCAAAGTCTCCATTGAGAAATTGGGTGTTATTCTGATGGCTTTGTCTTTATAAGTCACTTGGCCTTTTTCCTTTGCTGCCCTTAATATTCTTTCTTTTATTTGTATGTTTAGTTGTTTAATTATTATGTGGCAAGGGGACTTTTTTTGGGGGTGGGGGGTCTTGTCCCTTTGGTGTTCTATGGGCTTCTTGTATCTTCATAGGCATTTCCTTCTTTAAGTTGGGAAAGTTTTCTTCTATGATCTTGTTAAATATATTTTCTGTGCCTTTGAGTTGGTATTTTTCTCCTTCCTCTATCCCTGTTATTCATAGGTTTGGTCTTTTCATGGTGTTCCAAATTTCTTGGACATTTTGGGTCATGATTTTGTTGGTTTTATTGTTTTCTTTGACTCATGAATCTATTTCTTCTACCGTATCTTCAACACCAGAGATCCTCTCTTCCATCTCTTGCATTCTCTTGGTTATACTCTGAAGTTCCTGTTTGTTTACTCAGATTTTCTATTTCCAGCATTCCTTCTGCTAGTGTCTTCTTCTTTTTTTCTATTTTCTTCTTCAGGTCTTGGAATGTCTCCCTTGCTTTTTCATGGTTTTCTTTCAAGGACTTATTGTTTTCTTCTGCTTTAATTGTCCTTTCCTCTAGTTTTTTTATAGTATTCTTCCCATTTTTTGTTTGTCTGTTCCTCTACTTTATTTTTGATTTCTTCTATATAAGGCTCTAGCCTCTTCATGATGTTACTTATAAGGTTGTTTTCTTCTTCTTCTTCTTCTTCTTCTTCTTCTTCTTCTTCTTCTTCTTCTTCTTCTTCTTCTTCTTCTTCTCCTTCTTCTTCCATTCTGTGACATTCAGGTCTAGCTGTTGGAGAAGGGCTAGGTTCTGGTGATGCTGTATTGCTCTTTATTTTGTTGTATGTACTTCTGCCTTGACGTCTGCCCATCTCCTCTTGGGTTCGTTCTTGGTCTTATCAGTGTACTTGGTCCAGAGAGAGCTGACAGATTTAGGGAGCCTCTCTCTGGTCCAGATGGAAGCTCTGGGCCAGTTGGGAGCGCTGGTCCAGATGAGAGTGCTGGCTGGATAGGAGCTGGGGGGCTGGACTCTGAGTCTTGGGAAGTCCCTGGGGTCTCCTTATTTTGTCCAGATGGGAGCTCCTCTTGTCCAGATGGGAGTTCCTCTGGTCTCTGGTCCAGATGGGAGTTCCAGGGCAGGATGGAAGCTGGGGGCTGGTCTCTGATTCTCAGGAAGTGGCTGGGGTCTCTGGCAGATGGGTGTGGGGGCAGGGTGTGGAGACTGCAGGCATGCCTGCAGTCTTGGAAAAGGGGAGCCTTCCCACAGGGCCTGCCGATTGGCTGGAAAATGGGGCCAAGTTGGTCAGGTCCTCCCGGGGTGGCCTGTGTCCAGCGGTGGGACCCAGGGGCAGTTGACTCTCTGGCTATAACCCCAGGCACTCACCTCTGGTCCAGATGGGAGTTCTGGGGCGGACAGGAGCTGGGGGTTGGTCTCTGAGTCTCAGGAAGTGGCTGGGGTCTCGGGCAAATGGGTGTGGGGGCAGGTGTGCAGACTGTAGTGTCTGCCTGCAGTCTCTGGTCCAGATGGGAGCTGGAGGTTGGTCTCTGAGTCTCAGGATGTGGAGTTCCAGGGCGGACCTGCATAGTTTTTGAAAATAATTTTTAAACATATTTTATTCTCATTTATAACTTAGGATAGCTTCATGAAGTTGATAACATTATTATTATTTTTATTTTAGCATTGATGGAGTCAAATTACAGAGAGTAATAACCACAATGGTATAGTCAGTGAAACTGATACAGGACCCAATATCCTGACTTATCATTCTATACATCCTGCTACCGCTGTTCAGGAAAGATCATGGATCTGGATCTCAATATTGAGTGTAAAGAGATTTTTAGGAATTTTGAAAATAAGAGTGTTGTAGTTACTTTTTATGGGTGTGATAAGATATCATAAGCAAAGAAATTTATAAAAGAAAGTATTTAATCAAAGCTTACTGTAGTGGTTAGCCATCCCAGCATTGGCCTGGAAGTTCCAACCCCCTTTGAGGCTTCGGTAATGGTCATGCCCACAAGGCAGGGCTGAGGGAGGAAGCCGAAGACCCAGGATCAAGAGGAGAGGCTCTCTTGGTTCTGGAATCCTGGATGCTGGAGGTAGACCGAGCAGAGTTCTCCAGAGAACACCGCCGGACTGTGCCATACCTTTCCCAGACCCTGCAACCTATCCCTTCATTTGTAAGTTACCCCACAAAATAAACCTCCCTTTAACTATGTGGAGTGGCCTCAATAATTTCACCAATAGCTTACGATTTCAGAGGGCTGGAATCCATCATGGTGGGAGCTGAGCAGTGGCACGCAGTCACATTGCTGGAGCAGTAGCTGAGAACTCAGATCTGGAGACACAACTGTGAGGCAGACAGGGTTCTCCCTGGAAATTTCAAGTCTTTTGAAACCCTAAAGCCCACCACTAGTGACATACCAGCTGCAAAAAGGCCACACCTCCTAATTCTGCTCAAACAGTTTCACCAATTGGGGTACAAATATTCAAATATATGAGGCTACGGGAGCCGTTCTTATTCAAACTGCCACAGTCTTTAGAAAGTTAGGCATTTGTATTTGATTGAGTTTCAAGGAAACTGTTCAAAAGAGGAAGAGTGTCTTCCAGCCTGGGCACTCTTCATCCCATCCGGCATTATAGAGATGTATTCTTCATGATTAGCATACTCTGTATAACTCCCTCATCTAAACACTGGCGACAGACCTGGGTTCAAATTCCAGTTCTGCCATTTCCTGGTTAAATGGCCTTGAGCTAATGAATTCCCTTCTCCAGCACCCAGTTTCCTCATCTACAGAGTGGAGATGAATAAAATACCCACTGGAAAAGAGTTGAAGGATGAGGATGAGGAAGGCATTCCAGTCAAGTAGGTATATTATTGGCAATAACCTTAGTGTCTCATGCTTTCAAAGGAAGTAAGCGAGTGAATGAAAGATTGTAATGGCTTGTGTATTGAGAAAGATCTCATCAAACTGAATATGCCCAGAGTAAAACTGGCATGAGTTGGCTAATTTGATGACAATTTTCTGAAGACACTAAAACCTATCAGTTATTTTTGACTCTGAAGTCCTCCTCTGATGCTCTGACGGCAGGTGAGCATGCAGCTCCTTTCCTGTGAGAAGACACAGGAGACCATCACAGGTGTGCTGCTGGGGGCTGCTGTTTAATTCTGAACATCTGCCAATCTTGACTTTGTGGCTTTCAACCCAGGACTATTTTGAGGGATTGCTGAGCAGCAGCTTAGCATGTCTTAAAGGACACAATCCTATCTGGTCAACTAGATTGAGGATGGTTAATTAGCCAAAATTAGTCTTAGGAACTGAACGTTATTTGGAAATTGTTGCGGTTGACACTTACAAAAAAAAACATTTACTTGCATAAGTGCACCCACATTTTATTTATCAAAATGATTTGCGCTGAAGACTCCTTAGTTGTTTTCTTGGTATGTTTATTGTTTGAATCCAAAGATCCCTTTTAGTTATATCTTTCAACCTTGGAGTTATTTCCCTTCTGGTAATGATTAATCCCTAAGAAAGCCCCAAACTATTTAGTATATAGCTCAAACCCAATTAACTTGAGCCCAGTTTCCCCTTGGGGGGATGCTGACATTGGAAACTACTGAGTTGATTTCTGCTGCTGTAATATAAACAAATGAATTTTCTTTACCTTCTTAGGTTTGCATTCTTTAAAAAAATGTAAAAGTTTTTAGTGTGTGTATGTGTGTGTGTGTATGTGTATGTGTGTGTGTGTGTGTATGTGTGTGTGTGTGTGTGTGTGTGTGTGTGTGTGTGTGTGTGTGTTTGCACTTGGACCACAGTGCCCATGTGAAAGTCAGAGGATAACTTTTGGGAGTAGTTGTCCCCTTCCACCACGTTAACTTTGGAATCTCTTTTTTTCTGCTGCTGCACTGTCTACCACAGCCTACTTGGCCTGGGAGCTCTGGGTGATTCTCCTGTATCCACCTCCCATCTCCCCCTAGGGGTCCTGAGGGTACAAATGTAGGCTATCATATTCAACTTCAATCCTAGGATTGAATTAAGGCCATCAGGCTTACATGGCTGATACTTTTACCTGCTGAGCCATCTCCCTAGTCCAGCTGGTACTCTCTAGTTTACAGAACTGGCTAAATTGAAACATCTTTACACAGATTGAAATGGCACGAGAGACAGTTTTGCTTTAAATTACTCGAGTGTAGAATAATATCCTTTCTGATCCATAGGTAAGGTGTGCTTTTTGTGAAATGGAAGCAGATGTAGCAGCTCATTCCTGCAATCCTAGTACTTAGGAGGCTGAGGCAGGAGGACTGCTGTGTTCCAGGATACCCTAGTGCACATAGTGAATTGAATCCAAGTCATCTGGGGCTAGACAGTAAGACCCTTTCTCAGAAGACAAAACCATCAAGAGGCACCAGGGAGAGGTGGGAGGAGGGGTTGAGAGAAAGATGGGACAGAAATGGATATACTTGTGTCTCTGTACATCCCATTGTGCCCCATGCTTGCTAGATTAAGCTGTAATAATTCCACATTTGGCACAAATTTAAGATTGGGTTGGAATTCAGCGGGAGATGTCAAGAGAAACATGTATAACATTTGGAGAAGGGGCGACAAGCTGAGAACTGGGACTTGTAATGATCAATCTTAAATAACTGTGGCATAGTTCTGTATAGCCTCAGATGACAAACAAGGAGCAGTGAGAAATGATCTTTCTAGAGGCCCCATATGAGACTTTTACAACCACTAGAATGTCTTGTGAAAGGAGCAGGCACCTTTCAGGGTTGAGAGCAGTTAGCTCTGCCACCTCTCAGATGGAGTTCCTTCAAAGGTGCTCCTGAAGTGGCCTTCACTTTGGGCAGGAGTTTGGACTGGTGACTTCCCACGATTTGGTTTTGCAAGATGCTTTGGTTTCATATCTTTAAGAAACGAGCCTGATAAAATGTCTTGAGTATGCAATGCATGGGATATGGACAAGCCCTGGATTCTTCCTGGGCTCTAAGTATCTAGTCTGTGAAATGAGATGCTGTCTCCTGTATCCATTATGCATATTCCTTGGCATTTGAATGGCACCTGGCCTGAAAGGTTAAGAAGAAAAATTGGAACTTTTGCCACCGTGTTTACCACACAAGTGTATCCAAAAGCTAATGTTTTAGTGGCTTATAAAATAGCACCAGTCTTCTCACGGACGTTTTATCATGAAAGCAAGATGATCCACATTGTAAGATGGAGCCAATCTATAAGTCACAGTGGACTAATTTTTCATTTGGAAGACAGAAATAAAATCTGAAAAACTGCAAATTTTCTGGACTTTTCCATGGTACTGCAGTTTCACTAGACGGTGTTTTCAGTCTCCAGCTTAAACACTATTTCAATGTCACTTACCACTCCTAGGATTGTAGATCCTAAGCATAGGATCCTGAAGTCGCAAGCCTAGGAATCTTCTACCTCTAGATCAGCTTCTTTTCAGAATCCAGTATTGGCTAGATCTCAGGAGAGGGCAGCGAAGAAACCAAGGCAATCTTGCTTCTAGTTTCATGAATCAACACATTTTAGAGCGCAGAGCACAGGGCCAAATGCAATGTGTACTCAAAGCCGTTTCCAAAGTACTTACTTTCCCAGAAGTCCAAATCACCGTTTCCCCAAATGGATGTTCTCGTTATAACAGCTTTTACTTCAAAAACAATGATGATTTGTGCTGGAGGTGGCCAAAACTCAGATATCACGAGAACTAATTTCCATGGGGACAAAGGCCTTCGTATTGTATCTCCAGAAAATAACAGAGTTTAGCAGTTAGTTGAAACCCAGTAATATTTTTTCTTAGAGCAAATGAATTGTGAGGCTATATAACATTTCAAGCTTTTCCTATCTGTAGTTCTAATGGTGAGAGAGCCCCCTGCTGGAAAAATGGATCTTAAGTGTGCTACAGCAATGTGCTGCATCCTGAAAATAATTTCAGCTTATCACTCATTACTAGACTAGGCCACAGCTTATTGGTCAGGTATGACTAAAAGACTGCCAAGAGTTATCAGATAGAGCAGGACTCATTGTCAGTGGTCAGATGCAGTCTAGACAAGCAATGGGTTTGGATTTATGTAATATAATTATTATGGACATGTCTAATTAGATAATACTATTTATTAATTCTTTAAGATGTTAATAGATGGCCATATTTTAAACACTAAATTACTAATACTTCATATGACTGATATAAGAATCCCTATCAGATGTAATTTATACATCAATTTGATACATTTACTGATGTGTGTGTGTGTGTGTGTGTGTGTGTGTGTGTACATTCATGCAGTAGAATAATCATCTTTTGATACATAAGTAAGTGATTCATAATAATTACCTTTTGCATGATCAGGACAGAATGTTAGTTTTTCACATTAGTTCTTCAATGATGAAAATCATCATCACTTTTCATTCACCCAATTTGACACAAGTGCATACATACTCAGCTTGAAACTAACCCCTCACTCCTCAAAATTATTTTCCTTTCTCTCCCTCTCCCTCCTCTCTTCCTCCTTCCCTCCCTCCCTGCCTGCCTCGCTATCTTCTTTCTTTCTAGACAGAGTCTTAGTTCAAAGCTCAGGCTGTCCTTGATCTCACAGAGATATTCTTGCCTCAGGCTCCCAAATGCTGGGGTGATAGGTATGAACTACTGTGCCCAATTTTAACTCTTCAATTTTTATAGCCCTCTGTACACCTGCCTCCCTTTCCTCCCCATGACCTTACTTCCATCTGCAGATGTGCTATCAATATCTGTATGTTCCTTTGTTGGATGTCTGGAGAGAATGTAGAAAGGAGAGCAACATTTGGCCAAAGAGATGGAGAGCCACACTTCAGGGGCGATGATGGAAGAGTGTCTAGCAGCAGCTCCTCTCTCCCAAAAGGATGGGAGCTCATTTTGATAATGCACTGTCTCCCAGCAGCTTGGAGACATTGGAGAGATTGAGGAGAGGAAGTGGTGTAGGGTGGGAAAATATCTGGAAGAAGAAGTCAGCCCAGCAGAAGAACTCGAGGCCCCTTCAACAATGAGGAGCACCTCCCATTCAGAAATCATAACACCACAGGAAGAGGTCTTCAGCAACCACCAAGGGATACGTGAGAGGTTTTCAAGCATGGAATTTCCTAGGAAATCACTGAAATGACCTTGGCCTTTAGAGTGCAGCTTAGTGGTAGAGCATTTGTCTGGCATGTGGGAGGCTTTGGAGTCAATCCCAGAACCCCAAACAAACTCAGTTGTGTCTGTTTTCAGAAATTCACATATGTATCTCATTTGGGGAATAGGATGGGTGTTAGACTGCTTAAAATCTTCCAGTTGTCTTAGTCAGGTTTCTATTGCTGTGAAGAGACACCATGACCATGGCAATTCTTATAAAGGAAAACATGTAATTGGACTCACTTACAGTTCAGAGGTTCAGTCCGTTATCATCATGGTGGCAGATGGTGTTGGAAAGGTAACTGAGAATTCTATATCTTGTAGGCAATAGGAAGTGGTCTGAGAGAGTGGGCATGGCTTGAGCATATATGAGACCTCAAAGTCCACCTCTACAGTGACACACTTCCTCCAATAAGGCCACGCCTACTTCAATAAAGCCACACCTCCTAATAATGCCTCTCCCTATCAGCTTATGGGAACCATTCACATTCACACTAGCACACCAGTATAGACCCAGGCTGGGACTCAGCATTCTCATAAACTGATGATTATGACCTCCAATGAGGCACTCTTGAACTCCTGGCTCTTAGCTCATCCTTCTCTCATTCTGTTTTATTCTTTTCTTCTTTATCATTGTGGTAGGCAGGAATACCCTACTTCCTAGGAAGCTCCTGGGATGTATATGTCCTAATCTTTCAAAGCACCTTCCTTTACAAAAGGAACTTTGCTACTGTGATTAAGGCTTTTGATATGGGTAAAGGGTAAACAGGATATGATTTATGCTTTCAAATGATATTGTGGTCTATGCACAAAGGACAAGAGTAAGTGGTGGATGCTGCAGCTGGAATAGAAGCAGGAGATCACTTAGGAGGCTACTAGAGTGGTCTATGCTGGAGTTAATAATGGTTTATTCTAGTATATAAAGGAACAAAATGAAGACTTATTTTATAGACACAATACAAAGTACTATATAATACATTGGATGTAGGATGATGGACAGAGAAGAATGAACTTTTACTTAAGCAATTGGGTGCTTGATGTTGCCACTGATGGAGAGAGAGCATGTGAAGTTATAAGTAAGAAGAGAGGATGCAGAGTTCTATCTAGGGCTTTATCATTTTGAGATGCCTATTTGACACACAATGGTGATGCCAATAAGACAACAGACATAAAGAAGGATCTTGGGAGAGACTTCTGGGCAGTTATTCTAACTTAGGGTGATGTAAGCGGACTAAAAAAGACTATATACTCCAAGGGTTTAAGTGAACAGAACTTCTGAGCCACTTCCTACTACTGAAGAGGAGTAGAATAGACAGGAAAGGGCTATGGTGAAGGAGAGACAGGGGATTCAAATGGTGGTCATGAAAGCCACAAAGGGAAGAAAGAAAGAAGGAAAGAAAGAAAGAAAGAAAGAAAGAAAGAAAGAAAGAAAGAAAGAAGAGATAAGTTGGATTGATATTTTTAAGAAGTTCAGTAACATAAGAACAATTAGGTGATGAGTCTCTTTTCTACACCTATAAAAGTTACTATATATACATACATACATACACACACATATATATGTACACACACACACACACACACACACACACACACACACACACACATATATATATTATGGTGTGTTTCATCCAGATACCAGCATGATTGCTATTGGTTAGAAAAATTGCAATTAAAAGTCAAAAGGAGACAATTGAGGCAACTCCCATCCACCTTTACTACTTAATTTTTTTCTAGAGGAGTAAACCAATGAAATGACACAAAAGGAAAAAGTTACAATTTCACAAGATTCAATAAGCCTTTCTTAAGTTATTTATACTCCACTCTTAATTATTCTGTAGATTCATTTGAGTGAAACCAGTATCTCTAGGCTTGTTAATTTAAGAAGAAGATTTTGTAATAAATTAATTAAAGTCTTCTTTCATGGATCTCAACTGCTGATTTTCAGTTAAATTTATCCTAGATTTTAAAAATACCTTTCTGTTGTGGTAACTATATAATATTTATACATTTATTTATAAAATGAACTTAAAATACAGAACATGTCATTGACTTAAGTGATTATGAACAGAAAGATTAAACCAGAAATGAGCAGAACTTTACCTGACAAAAATCTCCTTTCCATTCTCCCTCTCTATTGTATGCTCATGAATGTGTCCATGCATTTACATGTGCATATACATGCATGTAATCCCCTATAAAATCAAAATAAAAAAACAGATCACATACTTCCATCATATAATGGCACAGGATATGCATCCAAAACATAGGGAAGGAAGCATAGTGAGGAAACACTGGACCAAAGCAAGACAAAAAACCACCTGGGCAAACTCCAAACTGCATCTCCATGTCTGATATCAAAATGTTAGTTTCTTTATTTTTCAAAAGTAGGATTTCACACAGTTTTATCTCTGAATCTTTGTCTACCTCTTTCTACCACTGTGAGCATAGTATGAAGGGGTAGGTGTTGGGGTTCAGTTTGTTCTGTGATGTCACAGAAGTCGCCTAACCTCTCTGAGCTTTAGTGCCTGCACTGGAATCTGGAAATACTAACATTGTCACATGAGGCTGCTGGAGGCATCCAGTGAGATAACGCGTATAGAAGATTGATAATAGTTTCCAAGCAATAGGATTCAGCAAATATTAACTATCATTACTATTATTCGTAGTATTGGCTAGGGTTCCCAGGAAATTCTTAGTAGTGAATCTAGCGAAAATAATGGTCTTAAGTGAAAACACTCATATTTTACCATTTCCTTATGTTCTAATTATTCTTTGTCATAGCTTTGAATATCTCCATTTAATCTAAAATTTCAGACAGGTTAAAACATGAAATTGCAAATATCTACCTTTTGATCTAGAAAACAAAGATCACACAGATTTCAACCTAATATTTCTACGAAATTGAGTATTTTCTGTGCTGGTTGTGCAAAAACAGCAGACTGAGCAAGCCGTGGAGAGCAAGCTGAGATGCAGCACTCCTCCAGGGTTCCTGCCCTGACTTTCCTCAAAGATTGGCTGCTATTGGATATGGAAGGCAAATAAACCTTTTCCTCCCAAGTTCTTTTTGGTCATAGTGATTATCACAGCATCAGCAAAGCAAGATAGATTGCTACCTTGAAATTATTTTTAATGTCTTGCTATTTGTGGCTGTTTCTTTACTATCCAGCTGTGTGTATTTGTGCTGTTTGTGTGGGAGTGGGAGATCTGAACTCAGTTCCTCAGGCTTGGGCTGCACTTTACCAACTGAGGTATTTTTTCCAGACTCACTTTTTGTTGAATAATTATTTACAGTTATGATATTTCCTCTGAATGATGCTTTAATCACTTAATATTTTCTTTACACTTTTTTATTAGCCAGTTGAAATGTTCGCTCTTATTCACCAAATTTTTCATGAGAATTCAGATACTTCTGAATATTATGGGCTTTTGCTCATTACTGTTATTTATTTCCAATTTTGTTACACCACAATATGGGATTCTTAGATTTAGAGTTAGTTACTCCTTTTTAGGTTAGTTGAGATTTTCTTTGTGACCTAATATGTGGTCTATTTAAAAAATAAATCAGTGGACAGTTGAGTAGAAGGCTGAGTTTCTGTATTTTCATGGGGATCCCCTTACATATGTCGACTCAATTCACCCAATTGGTTCCATCTTTTGTTAATATGAGGGATGTGATGCTGTGTGGGCTATGCTCTGTCCCTGACCTAGCCTTCTGTGCATGTCCAAATCCTCTAGACAAATTCGGAGGTTTTTGTTTCATTCCTTCCTTCCTTTCATCCTCCCTTCCTTCCTCCATCCCCCCTTCCTTCCTTCTTTCCTTCCTCCCTACCTCCCTCCTTCCCGTTCTTCCTTCCTTCCCTCCCTCCTCCTTCCTTTCTTCTTTCCTTCCTGTCTATAAAGCCTTTGTTTTTTTCTTCTTTTCTGGTTATAAAATACAAAATTTATTTTATTTTTGAAGCTCATTAGGTGTAGGAACCAAAATACTGAGAAAGACTTCCGGGTGTTTCTTGGTGTGCGTATATTCCTAAAGAGGTTCGAAGACAGTCTCCCTCATGAACCCATGAACTCGATTGTAGAAAGGATGGAGCTTATGGTGGGCCAGGGAGGGAGAAACGTGGTCTATCAGATTTTCAGTCATGAAAACTTGCATAGGGGTCTTAATCGCATGAACTTCAGTATAAAATTGCATTTAGTTTAAAATTCCCTTTAAATTCTATTTCTTCCCTAACATCTCCTATTCTCTCTCATTTTAATAAAACCTCATTGCTAGAACAACCAAACTGCCACAGCTCCTCAAACAATTCCCTCAAAAATCCTTTTGGGAAATGGTGTTTAATGAACATCAAAAAGTATAGTTCTTTTTTGTTTTTACCCCAGGTGTTTGGACAGCTCCAGTGGGTTTTCTGCTGTCTGTTTAGTCTAATTCAAAACAAAGACGGGAATCAATTATACAAATCCTTTCCTAAAAGAGTGCAAAACAGATGTTTGATTTAAAATACATGAAAACATGGCCACATTTGCTAGTATTTGAATATTTTAGTGCAGCAATAAGCAGCATATTATAACAGTATTTCATATACATTTTGTCAAGTTATATATTAATATTATAGCTGGCTGCTCCAGCTCTATGCCCAAACCAATTACTACATTTGTTTCAAGTTATAAACAGTTGGATTAAATGTTTTCCTCTTCTGAGACTCTGACTTAATAAGTTAATTCTCTGGACGAATGCATGTATAGGCAGGAGACGGGGGAACACAGCATGCTGCGTGAGGTTCAATAGCAAATTTTAATATCTTTAGAACAAACTAGTTCATTAAACAGCAGAATTAATATATTGAGAACTTCAATAACAATTGAATTTATGACTTATGAGCACTGGAAATTTCATACTCAAATTCAAATGGCTTATAAAAAATAATTGAGAGAAGAACTCATTTCTACTTGTCTAGAAATAGACATTATGCTTTCATGTTTAAGGGAGTACATGATTATCCAGAGAAGGCTGGTGGAGAAGTGGACACAGACTAGAGACTGCAGACTAATAATTAAACTCCAATGGAGAAAACCGAAGATGGCCAGAGAGTCTATCCATCTTCTATCTGGTTCGTTTCTAGTGTCCTATGTAACTCTTACTGGTCTGTATTTCTTAGATGAACTCATGAGAGCATCCCAGGATGGAAATGACATTGCTTGATTCTTTTTTTTTTTTTTTGAAGCTGAGGACCAAACCCAGGGCCTTGCGCTTGCTAGGCAAGTGCTCTACCACTGAGCTAAATCCCCAACTTCATGATTCTTTGAGGAAACTGAAGGAATGTTTTCAGGCCCCCAGTGATGATATCAGGGAATGTTTTCAGGCTTCTGATGATGAAGGATGCATCAAAGCCTGCCTGTTCCTTTCTCATGTCCAGGAAAATTTGTAAAGCTAATAACATCAGGATTTGTCCAAGCAGTTTGGACTTAAGGAAAGTTCTGCTCTGGGGGATTATCTCATCAATATCATCAATCAGTGAGGAGCACCCTCCAAGGGCAGGTGACTCTGTATGCTCATGACCACAGAGGGAGAGCCATCACAAAGTACAATTTCCAATATTGAAATGCCTCACACACCAGAGTTAAGAACACTACTCAGATAACAGGACTGCACAACAGAAACTTATGTTTACTGTGTGCTGCCTCCTAGTGATTGTCATGAACAAATGAAATGTGCTACTTATCTTATAGCTACTAACCTGGTCTTGGGCGGCACCTAGAACTCACCAGTAGCTACGTTCCACGCTGTCAATACAATGATGAAACATTAGGTGTTCCTAGGCTGAGAAATAGAGACTGGATAAAGGATTTGTGGCCAAAAAGTTTTGCTCAAATCTAGAATGTTCCCTCGGGGTCTATTTCGAGTGCTTGGTGCCCAGCTTTGGGTACTACTTTGAAGACTGTAGTCTTCGGGAGGTGGGATCTAGTTCACAGAAGTAGGTCACTAGAGGTGGGCCTCTGAAGGTTGTATGCACTCTAGGTTCTATCTAGCTCCCTCTGTTTCCTGGTCTACTGCCATGTGAGGAGCTGTTGTTGTATAGACTCACAGCTTGGACAAAGTTGCTCTCTCTACCATACCTTCCCCGCCACGATGGATTGACATGTCTCAGAGACTTGAAGCCTAGATAATGCTTTCTTTCCTTAAGATGTTTCTGCCAGGTGTTTGACCATAGCAGTGAAGGAAATGACTAATACCAAATGCTTTGAAGTGGAGAGTAACGCTTAACTCAAAGGTTTAGGTGTTAATTCTCTAGTTTTTGGACATATCATTCAGATGAACAAAGTACCCAAGATGCATTGCCTACTTACAGAGCCTGTGGTTGGATGAACTCATACAGGAGCTGCCCCTGCAAGCTGAGACGATCTTCATTGAAAAGAAACACATTACTCCCAAACAGGAAGAGGAAGTTTTACATAGAAAAAAAGATAACCTAGAGGAAACTGGAGAAACAGACATATTATATGCAAATAAATTTAGCATGAAGTAAATATAAATAAAATTAAAATAAAACTTCTTTGCAACTGGTCACCATTTTATGATGCGAGGCACAGACTGAAGCTCTACAAGAAAAATATCACCTTATAAATATGATTTTTTTTTTGGGAGGAGAGGACTTCCAGAGTTTTTTAATGACTTGATTCATTCTCATGAAATACTTAAATGTGGGAGAATAGGTGTTGAAATGGATGGGCTTTCTATATGATAAAATGTAGGACTATTTTTGTGCTTGTAATTGAGAATTGCATCTTTGCTAGTAATTTTGCTGGTGATATATGAGTCAGACCAGGCTACAATTCTCTTCTAAAGCTATATTAAATGTATAGTGCTGACATTACAGGAAAAGGCTTTCTCAGTAAGTAAAAAGACACGAAGAATTGATGGGTACAGTGATAATTGGACTCTATTACTTTTGACAAGTCATCTGGTCTACCCATGCTTGGGAAAATATATAACTAAATAGCCCCTCAAAATGAATAATCAGTTGAGAAGTTGTCTTTCAAATTTTAGATTCAACTGTTTCCTAAAGATTAGAAATTGCCCAAGTATTTAAGACTAAAAAGAAACTAAGTCTATTACAGGTACCATTCTGGCAATGGAAGAGGTTGTTTTTATTTTTAACTTAAAAAATATCGGTTTATTTTTATTTTATGTGCATGAGTGTTTTGCCTACCTGTTTGTCTGTGCCATGTGTGTGCAGTGCCCATGGAGGGCAGAAGAGGGCATCAGATCTCCTGGAACTGGAGTTACAGCTGGTTGTTAGCTGACACATGAGTACTAGAAACTGAACCCAGGTCCTCTGGGAAAGCAACCAGTGGTCTTAACTACTGAGCATCTCTCCAGCCTCAAAGGTTGTTTTTATATTCTATTAAAATTTTGAGTTTGTTTGCAGAGTATGATATTTCTTCTATCTCTGGGTGGTAGGATGAGCACCTGCAGCAGAAAATACTCCCTGTATATTAGTCTTTCTAAGATGGTTTTTAACCTTCAAGGCATTAGGAGCAGTAATAGTTACATCTCAGGGTTGTTGTCATATTTCAAATTTGAGATAGCGTGAAGGACGGGTATTTGGATTTGAAAACATAGTAAATGTATTATATACCCAGGGCAGAAATTACTATGCTTGCAGACTGGACATTTTGACATCAATCAAACAAAAACCAAGATGGTTCAATAAAGAAACAATTTGAGTAGGAAGGGAGAGAATGTAGTATGGGGTTGGAAGGAAGCTCGCTTAGGAGTCTTGTCATGCAGAGCCATGAAGAAGAGCTTCATTAATAGGGAGTTAGGTGCCTTACAGGGAATCGGTTTGGAAGATGACCCAGGAGTAGTGCAGGAGGAAGGGGTGTGGTACTCACCTTTTCACGTCAGCAGAAGGAGGTACTCAGATCTCTAAGGAAGAAATGGCTCTCTGTGTGTGCAGGATATACTTTTATCAGCATCCCTCTAAAACTACCCTATATGTTCACAGAGTCTTAGTAAAAGGGTTACCTTATTTGGTAAAAATAGCCTTCATGCAAATATTAATTCATTCACATCACTTCTAAGCTTTTCTTACTTGCATATTTTTGAGCTATCACTGTTGTCCCATTTTAAAAACAGGAAAATCACTTATTTACTTTTTTTTTTTTGTCAAGAATTTATAAGCTTAAGGGGTATGTGTTTGCTTCCTGTGAGTTTTGCTTCCCATGTGTCCTTAGAATCTAGCACAGTGTCTGCTATGTAGTTGGTATACAGTCAATGTGCATGGAATATATATGCAATGGAATATAATTAGAAGAAATACATGAATGAAAAAGAACACTTGTTTTTGCAGAGGACCTGGGTTCAGTTCCTCAGCACCCACATTGTAGTTCACAACCATCAATAATTCCAGTTCCATCAGATCCAATGTATGCAGACAAAACATACCTACACATAAAATATATCTAAAAAGGGCAACATTCATTGTGGAATTTGCCTTTATTGACTGCTAATGTATGTGGCTTTGGTTACAATAACCATTCTGATCCTTTGAACAACTCTAAGATAAGCATGATTGGTCCATTTAGTCAACAACCAAATGTAGACATGGAGAACTTACAAAACTTGTTTTAAATCCATACCTAATAGGTGGTAGAGAATTTCAACTAGGTGTGACCAATGTCCAAATTCACATTCTCCAACTGTTGATGTTCCCCAGGGACAGCAGGAATGATGACACAGACAGGCAGATCCAGACTCCATCCTTAAGATGCCCCAAGGGGAACTGAACAACTGAGTGGAGTTCTGAGAATAGAACAGAATTTTCTGTTTGTTCATAAATAAAAATAGTATCTGTTTGAAGTGATTTCAATGTTCCCTGTGAGCTAATAACAAAGACAAATACACCAGCAGCACTTGGGATGTAGTAAGGGCTTAATAGATGTGTGTGGTACAAATGGACAAACAGCACAAATGAAAGAAAGAAAAGGGTAAGTCAACTTGAGGGTGCTGATTTTTAAGAGAAGCCACACAGATGAGCATGACCAGCACCAAGGAAAGAAAATTAAGTCAATGCCGATGAAACCATAAAGATGGAGAAATTGGAGATTAGAACAATCTTGGATCTGAAAGTAATAGAAGGAAATGAGAAACAAGGCAAACACATTTAAACCCACACGTAGAGGCTTTCATGTCTTCTATTTAGTTCTCTGAACAATAATAATGGGTTTCTTCTTCAGTTCATTAAATAATCTATTAGAGAAAAACACAACCACAGTCTTTGGAAAGTCAATGAGGCTTTTAGGGCGGGTTCCCCAGCATCAAGGGACCAAATGCTATGAGCCTCCTGGTGCCCTGGATGAATTGCCACACCAGAGTCCAAATGGTCTTCCTGCTGGGTTCAGAGCATTAATTGGGAGCCTTATTAATTTACTGTTACTCAACAGGCAAGAAGTTTGTCTTTTACACAAAGGGACAACTCTGGACCACAGCGGGGAGTAGCTGGTGCTGACTGGCTCTACGCCATCTTCTGTCTGCCCACAGTGATACCAGTGTAGGAGGCAAAGTCCCACCTCCATCCTCTTAGGGTTCCCCGCTGGGCCCAGGAATTAAAAGAATGTAGGAGAGCTTACCAGGAGAAAAGTATACAAATGTGTTTAGCTCAAACTTCAGATGGTGTTGTTCTCATAAGGAAATAAAGACCCAGAGAAGTGGAGCCAATTACTTACATACTAAAGTTGACAAAGAATAGTCAAGTGTGAAAATGTGTCAAGGTCAAGGGGCCTACCCTATTTTAGATGACAGGGTAGAGGTGACTAGGAAGACATGGTTAGTTTAACCATGTTTGTTTATGTGATGTTCCCTCAGCCTCCAGGCCTGTCCTTAAATGATAAGAGCGTGACGTCTTTCAAGAAACATAAGCGGAGATCAGTGTGACCTTCTTGTAGTTCTTTATGTATTGCCTTTTGGTATTGCCTTTATTTGGGGATGACACAATCTTGCCTTTGTCACTGTACCAGTCATAGTTCTTTAGAGTAATGGAAACTATAGAATAAACCCCTATCTATAGATAGAAAGGGAATTTATTAGATTGGCAATGGCTGGCTGTGAACTGAAAGTCCAAGAATCCAGTAGTTGCTCAGTCCAAGAGGCTGGATGTCTCAGCTGCTCTTTAGTCTATGTTGGAATCCCAAAGAAGTAGGTCTAATGCCAATGAAGGAATGGACTTGCTAGCAAGATGAAAACATGCAGGCAGAGAACAAAAGCTTCCTTCTTCCATGTCCTTACATAGGCTACCAGCAGAAAGTGTATTTTTCTGCCACAAGGTCTGGATTAGAGGAGTGGCTTCCTACCTCAAAGATCTGGAAGAGAAGTGGATCTTCTTACTCCAAACTAAGCAAACACCCTTCACGGGTTTTTGTGTTGACTTGTGAAGTGGGGTGAGATTGACATAAGTTCCTGACTGCAGGTTGGTTTTCTTCTCATTAATATCACTCTTTGAAATGGTTGTACGCACTTAGAGATTCAAAACAGAGATTTAGGCCACTGCCTATCTGTGTCAGAAATGCCAACTTGTACAATGGCTACATTAGTAGCTGTGGTGGTTGGAGTAGGAATGGCCCCCATAGGCTCATGTATTTGAATGCTTGGTCATCAGGGAGTGGTACTATTGGGAGGTGTGGCCTTGTTGGAAGAAGTGTGTCACTGGGGGTGGGCTTTGAGGCTTCAAGTTCTTAAGCCAGATGCAGAGTCTCTTCAGTCTGCCTATGGATCTAGTTGTAGAACTCTCAGCTACCTCTCCAGCATCATGTCTTCCTGCATGCCACCATGCTTCCCTCTACCATAATGAAAACTGTAAGCAAATCCCAATGAAATGTTTTTCTTTGTAAGAGCTGCTGTGGTCATGGTGTCTCTTCACAGCATTAGAACAGTGGCTAAGATAGTAGTGTTGTCCACAATTCTTAGAAAACCAGCAATAGTTCAGTTAATAGCAGCAAAAAGGTAAATGAAGAAAATACTAGTAATATAAGTTCATCTTATTAATCTTTCTGAGAGATTGTTGCTGACTATGATACAACTATTTTAGAAGTACTTGGAGATCTGATTATATAGACTTGACTATTGTCATTTAGGCTGGGCTCAGGTCTACTATAAATGGGGAAGCTACTTAATCTTAAAATCTCAGTTTCCCCATTTATAACAATGCATAAATAAGCCATGCGTTTTATGTTTTTATTTAGTGAAGATTTATTTTATTTTATGGTTTTTGGGTATTCTGTCTGCATGTATGTCTGTGTACCACTTGCACGCCTAGTGCCTGAGGAGGTCAGAAGAAGATATCAGAACTCCTGGAACTAGAGTTACAAATTGTTGTGAACCTCCAACCTCTGGAAGAGCAGCCAGTACTCTTAACTGCTGAGCCATCTCTCCAGCCCTGAGCCATGTGTTTTAAATGACCATGAGCATTAAATGAAGGTCCATTATTTACCACACCTCAGCAAAAGTATGCTACATATTTAATTACAAGTTGCAGGTTCTGACACATGGACATTTCTGAATCAGCTTGTGTCTCAAAGTCTTTCCAGAGCACCGAAGGGCAGCTGGAAAACCTGGTATATTTCCGTTGCTTGCCCATGTGCCAACTTACCAGGCATAGAAAGCAGGTGTTCATGCCATCAGTAGTGCTCCATGGGCCTACCATTTAATTAAATTTAGTGTAATTGTTAGGCAATAAAAATGTTTTTAAACACTTAAATGCCTAAACTCACGGACATTGCTTCTTTGGTTATACTTACAGGTTTTTGAGTAAAATAAATGTCACTGATACTTAGACTGTTTCTTCGGAAAGTCAGTAGGCAGCTTTTATCTGGTATTCTGAACTAGAGTGGTAGACCTTTACAAAACTGCTTCTCCACTCTCACCTCTTTCTCTCAGCTTTGAAATTCCTATGATGTGATCTAGGCACTTCATCACTCCTTGATGTCTTTAATTGCATGCAAAAACTGCCCACCATACATCAAGCAACACAATTAAAGAAGCAATGTCCATGAGTTTAAGACCCATTAATGTGCTTTTAAGTTTTATTATCAATCCCCAATTGCCTATTAGATGATGAACACAGGTAATGAAAAGAAGAGTATCACTCTGATCCAAAGTGACAAGAATCATGATAGTGATGATTTACTTTCCGTGGTGCTGAGAATCAAACCCAGAACCCTCCTTCTATTAAACAGGTACTTTGTCTCTGAGTTGTCTTTAGGCAGAATTATTGTTATCCTTTGCAGGACAGGTGCAGGGAGGTGGTTGTATTGCTATGGAGAAGAAAGTGGTATGTAATTGGTTATGTATAGACAAAAACTTTTGTTAATTTTTAAAGTATTCAACTGGGTCCTTGAACAATGGAAGTTGGTATGACAACCTCTCACATAGTCAAAAATGTGTGAATAGGTTTTGGTTCCCTAAAATCTTAACTACTGACAACCCACAGTTGACTAGAGTTCTTCTTCATAGTATAAGCAGTCAATTGACATAATTCTGGCTTCTTTATTTTTATTTCCTTCTTAAAGTTGAAATAATCCAGTGACTACCATCATCCCTGAGATTACCACCTTTAAAGTTAAGGTACAAATCAAACTAGATTTTCCCCTTTTGGTGTCATCTAGCACACAGCCACTCTTCCATCTTGGAGCACAGTCCTCTGGTGGGGCTCCTTGCTTTCTTTGCTTCTTCAGTAGTTCCCCTTCTTCAGCTTGTCCTCTAAGGTTTATTTCCAGACTTCCTTCCCTTCCCCAGAGATTCCTGGGTTGGACCTCATCTGCCCCATAGATTCTAAGAGCAGTGTAATGCTGAAGGACATCTATCACATTTACGTCTCCAGTATAAACCCAACTGCCTACTGATCTCTCCACTGAACATCTCATAGGCAAGATGAACAAGTTTAAAATGGATGTGGAACACCTCCTAAAAATAAAGCCTAATCTCAGCAAATGGCCCTCTCTCCTGTCCAAGAATCCAAGGGTTAATACTTGATTCCTCTCATTCTTTCACATTTCTAGTTCATCAGAAAATTCTGTTTATTTCACAAATATACTATAATTGCTCTTCTCTCCTAGGCCAGTGCTACCACTTATTGTATGTAGCTCAGTACCATTTCATCTTTCCACACTAGTTCTTCACATGCAATACTATAAATGGGGTTCATCTTTCTCTTCCCCATCTCTTTTTTCTTCTGTGGAGCTGGGCATCCAATGCAGATCTTTGTTCATGTAAGGCAAGTGTTTTGCCACTGAGCTCTGGCTCCAGGCAAAGTTGATTATCCTGAAATAGAAATTGCACAGATGATGTCCTTGCTCCAAACCCTTCAATGATTTGCCACTGTACTGAGCACACAGTTTGAGCTCTTACCCATAGGCTTCAGGAGCTGATAATCTGCACTTTCTAACTGTATGTTTAAACTTTCCCCCTTTTAAAGAAATTCTGTATAAATTCTGTATCCACTCTCCCCTTTCCTTTCTAATAATGTCATGGTTTTCATAACTTAATAGTCTCTGAACACTTTTTTTTTCCCAATCACTGGACTTTTTTTTTCATTTTATGATCATCATTGCTCTTTAAAAAAAAACACAACCAAAACCAAAACCAAAATATTAGTTCTAGTGACATTTCTTCAAGAAGTTTTTTTTTCTATCTAATATAAGGGCCTCTGCCATTTTAAACATGAAATTCTGGCTTGTTTCTATAATGGTGTTAAACATAACGTGTAATTACATTCTATCATGGGTGGGGGAGGGGTTCATAGGTCATAGCTGCCCCTGAGGAGCTGTGGAAGGTGACAGCCTGGGGATGGGGAGACATTTTCTTCAGTGGAGTAGACAGTGCAAGTTGTCCACACTCCAGCTGATGACCCCATATCCAGGCTCATATATGCAACCCTGATTAAATTCTGTGAGTCACTAAAGACCGAAAACTAAAACAAGCGATCGACAAAAGACATAAAAATGGGAGGGGGCTTGGGAAAAGAAAGGGGAAGAGAATAAGAGAGAGTGATGGGAGGGTGAAGACGCTACTAATATATTATATACAGGTATGGGATTGCCACAGAACAATACAATACAAAACAATGCAAAAAAACCCCACAATAAGCAACGACATAAACTCTTTGTCCTACTCGATTCCCTCCCTCATGTAGATTTTTTTTCTTTGATTACTGATGTCAGAGAGAACCTCTAGGACAATGCTTTTCTACCTCTGCCTCCTTCCTATTTTGGTACCTGGGTTTAATTTGCCTTAGGAAGGAGTAAGACATTCGAAGAAGCTAGTTCCTGTAACATCAGCTACCTTTTCTTGTCTGTATCAGGAGTTTTTTAATCATTTAGAAAGCATGGGAAGCAGCAATGAGCTGTTCATGGAGTGGCTGGGTGGGGGGCTCTGTGGTTGTGCTTTCTTAGGAGCCCCCGACACTAGAGGACTGAAGCCGGACTTCTAGGGGTGCTGTTATGAAACGGCATTCTAGAATTGCCATAAAATTTCCCTTATGTTATCCTTTGGCTGCTGGTAGTTTCATTAAGAGAGAAACACCTTCTTCCTTGGAATTTATTGGAGCACTAACAACCCTCTGCTTTCTGAGTTCTGCAATTACTGAACTTCTGTTTGTTTTTCTCCTGATGAATATGGTAGGAGGGATAAGGTTATTAATTGCAATGACATTCATTTCTAATATATCCCCAGCACAGGTGATATGGCAAGTGTGTGCTGTGTTTTCCTCATTAGAACTTGTCTGTCTCACTGGGCACATTGTTGCCCTGTGCCTCTGGGTATAACATGTTCTTTCTTTCTCCCTCAGTTCTGTTTCCTATTTTTCATCATTAGTTCTTGGGTTTTATGAAAGATGATACTTGTCCCAGGTGCAAAGCTTTTTCCTACATGTTTTAATCGTGTAAGAAACATTTCTCTTAGGATGTTTTAGGGAAAAGTATCATGTAGGCTAAGATTACCCTATAGTAGGGGTTCCCTAATTTCATTTGGGGCCACAGATTTGAGTATATAGTCCAGGCATTGAAATTTGTATCTGTAAGATACCAACATGCCTGGATACATGTTTAGGGTTTAGCAGAGGTCCAAGAGTTAGTTCTTAATGCTAAGGTGAAAAATAGACCCTTTGGGCTTTCCTTTTCATTCACTAATTTGGTCAATTGTTAAGCCTTGGATGTAAAATGTCCCTCCCAGACTTATCTATTTGACTTGGTCCATAACTAGTGGCACTGTTTTGAGTGACTGTGAAATCTTTGGGAGGTGGGGCCTAGCTAGAGGAAGTAGGCCTGTAGGGGTAGAGAGACTTGTCTTAAGAGTTATAGCTCAGCTTTGCTTCCAGGCCAATCTTCTGGTTTCTTGAGTCTCTGAAATGCAAGCAAGCTTCATGTCCCTGTTGCCACAGCTACGAGCCTCCATGCACTCAATGTTCTGCTGGGACATACTGTCTACTCAAACCCCGAACCAAAAGAAATCTTCCCTTAAGTGGCTTCGTGTCAGATATGACAAAAGCAACTAATGAACAAACGAAGCATTTTCAGTGCATAGAACACATTCAGCATCAGCGAGGGGGAGGTTCATTACCTCGTATTCTCAAAGTAAAAACCGGCCTCCTTCCATTCTAAGATTAATCTGTTCTCAGTTACATAAAATGCACCATGACGGGAGCAGTTGTGGAGTGCAGAGAATTTCAGCAAAGACATGCAAAGGAGCATGAAGTCCATTTGCATGTGCTATAGTGCTAAATGCTAAACAAAGGATCACTTACATCTCAGCCACATGGACTTCCCTGCAGAATATGGATAAATGCTGGCAGATGCTGAAATGCCTATGCATAGTGTGGGCCTTTGCTCACAGGGCTGTGTCATTGTTGAGGCATAACCCAACTCATTGTGAGGAAATTGAAAAAGAGAACCTCTGATTAGTTATTTTTGTTTAGATGGCTGTGTTTTTGTTTTATTGCTTTCCTATTTGGTCCACAATTATTAGACGGACGATCATCTGAAAAATGCTATAAATTACTGGTATAAATTACTTCTCTACACACAAGCCATCTTTTATTATAATACAGAGAAGCAACACTTCCACAGCTATTTCTGCTTTTATTTATTCTCTGCCACATTTCTAGTAAATTTTTTCATTATTGGCAGTGCTTACATAATCACATACTAACACCTACAGGAATGAATCACAGCTCATCTCGCAGATTTATGGCATGCCTACAGAAAAAGCGCCTCATGATGCAAACTTTAAGGCTTAAATTATCTCCTAAAAGCCCCACAATAGGCAAGTAAACAGCATGATTTAGTGATCACAATTAAAAACGAATCTGTTTAAACTCATCTCTTCTTTATTTAAACACCAAGACAAGAAGGACTGGGAAATGCTATTAATAATGGATCAGTCATTTGTTCAGGACACAGTGGAGGCTGGATACTTCCACATGGGGAAAGGCTCAGGGATGCTTGCATCTCTCTCCCTGCTGTCTTGGGAGGATGCAGGTTCTGAATTCTAGATAGAGTTTCCCAGAGCCAGCCCCTGTGCTTCTCAATTGTTTCCCTTTGCCGCTGGCCTTTGTCCCGCCATTCCTAACCATCTTTAGCAATCATTAACATGTTAACAAGCTTGTCCTTCTAGTTTCCTGTTTTTCTTTGTCCCTCCAGCCCCTCTCTTTTCTTTCCTGGTCTGTTTTTGTATGTCTTTGTTCCAGGGTCTCTCTTTCTGCCTTGCATCGGGCTGTCTGTAGCTATGTTTCTCTATAATCTGTCTGTTCTGTTCTTCCATCTACCAGTCTCCCCAACATTTCATGCATCACTGTATGCCTGGCACTGAGTTAAGGGATGGGGGTTATGAAGATGATGAAGTAGCTACCTGCACTGTCCAGAGTTTCTTGTCTAATGGGTAGGGAGTGAGAGGAAAGTAAAAGACATGGATAAGTAAGGATAGAAATCAAGGGAAGAAAACAATTACATGCTCAAGTTGCCCAAAAAAAAGTATCTAACTGTTGGGGCTAGAGAGCTAGCACAGGGTAAGAACATGTACTGTTCTTCTGAAGGACTGGAGTTCGGTTCCCAGCCGCATGTCAGCTGCCTTACAGCTTCAGGGGACCCCGAGCTCTCTTGGCCTCCTGAGCACTGCACTCAGGTGCATACCCTCCTACCCCCACTCAACGTAATTTAAGAAGTAAAAAAGAAATACTTACAAAAAGAGAAGTATTGATCTGTGTCTGAAAAGATCAGTGTGCTGAAATAAGATTTAAATCATGAAGGATAGGCCAGTTTCTTCCAGATTAACAGGGAGGGACCCCTGAGGGGGGATGTGCAAACCTATGAAGGCCAGAAAACACTAGTACTGCAGAAATGGCAAGTGTAGCACTTACCCTCAGTCCACCCAAAACTGGTTAACTGGAGGGCCAGAACAGGGCTGCTTTCTACCCAGGCTTGTTCCCTGGATACACATAAGTCCACAAAGCTGGCATATCTTCTACTTTGCTTGTGTTTTTCTAGCAGCAGCCATTCAGAAATGGATTAAAATAGGCCTGATGTGAAGCTCTTCTCTTTCTCAGCCTTAATCAGGGGTTTTGAGGAGTTCCTGATTACTTCAACCAGAGAGATTCATGCTGTCTTTTTCTTAAACTGAACATGGAAACTAAATGCTGGCATTTCAGAGGAGGCTGTAGGCCAAGTAAGCAGTGATGAAGAAGAAGGCTGACCAAATTCCAAATATCTTCTGTCAATAACAACAACAACAACAACAACAACAACAACAATAATAATGATAATGATAATGATAATACTGGCTGAGAGAATGCAGCTTAGGCCAAGCACCTGGCAAAATGAACTTTCTGGCTCCTTACCCATAATTAGAGACCTACCTCATTACAGACAGGGTGAGAAAAATGTGGGCATTTCCACATCCCTGATCGAATGGAGACTGACCAGAGTTCTCTGTAAGCACACACAGTAATGGGGGGAAGATTCTGAATAATGTATGTGGCCCTGTGATCATCTGAGTAGGCTTTACCTGAGAAAAGGAGGCTCTCACTGTTGTTGAAGCTTTAAGCCCACTCAGTACACATTGTTCTGGTAGCATGCAACATTACTCTGTCAGGCTGGTGACTCCCATCTCTACCTCTCAAGATCTCTCCCTCCCTCTGATGCAGAATCTGTTGCCTTGCTGTGTGTTTTCAAAATTAACGGTGTTGTCCTAGTCTTTAAGATGCCTGCAATTTAATGTCCTTGATTTTTTTTAAAACAGTTGAAAGAAGAATTACAGTCTAATTAGCAAGAATCTGTGTGTGACCTGTCAGACTACCATGCTTTTAATAGCTACAGAGGCATGCCTGTAGGAGAGATGGGACTACCTCTTCCAGGAAGTGCTGAGTCCAGGAAATATATTCCAGCCTACAGCCTCATGCTCACCACTATGGCTGCTGGATTTGCCCTTTGTTTTTGCTTTACATTCCTGGTTTGGACTAGACATTAGTGGCTGATTGACCTCAACTTTCCCCCATTTCCTTTGCTTCTACACCACACCCTGCAACTCTAGTGTTAGTGAGCCTACCAACCAACTCGGGGAGGAGGGGAGGTCGGAGGAGTTTTACTTGGTCAAAATGTGGATTGTGGTTTGAGATCTGGTCCAGAGATCTGATTGACCTAGAACTCCCAGAGAGTGTGAGAAAGGACATCCACAGACCCTACTGTGAAAAACACTGACAAGTATGTTGCTATGATGCCTGGCTTATGGTTACTGCAGCCTGTGACCTTGACCCATTTCTGTTCTGTCCTTACCACTCTCATCTGGGCCCTGAGAGCTTGAAGTGCCTTGCAGTCGATAGCCTGAGATAAGTCATATTCTGGGATGTGTGTTGAGAACTGATTAAACTGGCAGTGTGTTTTGAGATGAAAGGGACAGCCTAATGACACTGTTAGCATGCACTTTCCATACCGCTGGAGATTTCTCTCTGTTCAATGGCTAATTACTCTCAGGCTCTGTGTCTCATGCTGAGAACCAGCTCTCAAGGAGCAGGGAGTTTTAGGCAGGTCACTCTTGATTTTGACTCCCAATCAGTCAGTCTACCAAGAAACTGATTGGCTTTAGTGGTATGTACTGTTTATGATGCGAATCTTCTGGGATTTACTTGACCAGCAGTTAGGAATGGGGTTTGAAAACCTTACTTCCAGTCACCATGAGACCCACCTTCAAATGTTTATTGATATGGTAATGTTGAGCCCCAAATATTCCCAAGAACCACGCCTCAAGACTTGGGGGAGTGTGTGTGTGGGGAAGCTGAGTATGGTGTTGAAGCTGTGCATAATGCACTGTGTCCAGAGATTGCAGAAATCTTGGCATTTTACCCCCTTTCCTTAGAGAGCCAGGAACTTTCACCTCTGCACTTCAACTCCTAGAGCTTTCTCTTTGGCACACCGCAATTGCCAGCCAGTATGTCTGCACTATGGTGTTGGGGGTCATTCCTAAGTAAAAGCAAGCACAAGCATTGCAATCTGATAACTGAGACAGCTCCTAGATAAGTAACAGGCAGGCCGTGTATACACAATGGATACACTGGGCAGAAGGATGACTTCTATCCCATGTGTTCAGTATGACACGCTGTGCAAACTTATGAATTGTTTGTTTCTGGGATTTTCCCACTTAATGTTTTCTGACCATGTATCTTAGTTGCTTTTCTATTGCCATGGTGAGATATCATGACCAAGGCAACTTACAGAAGAAAGAGTTTATTGGGGCTTACAGTTTCAAAAGGGGAGAGTTCACAGCCATCGTGGTGAGGAGCACGGCAGCAGGCAGGCATGGCACTGGAGCAGTAGCTGAGAGGTTATTTCTGGTCCACAAATAGCAAGAAGATAGGGAGACTGGGCCTGGGGTGAGATTTTGAAACCTCAAAGCCTATCCCCAGTGACACACTTTCTCCAGCAAGGCCACAATTCCCAATCCTTCCAAAACAGTTCCACCAACTGGGACCAACTATTCAAACACGTGGGCCTATGGGAGCTGTTCTCATTTAAACCACCTCACTGTGTTTGACTGCAGGCAACTGAAGTTATAGACATGTCAATAAGAAGGGATGGTTGTCATGGAAATAAGCCCCATAAAATTGTAACTGGAACCTTCAGTTTGGTGGAAATAATCATTAGTCATCATACTACAAGGTCTATTTACATTTTTTTTTCTTTTTTTTTGAGACAGGGTTTCTCTGTGTAGCTTTGCACCTTTCCTGGATCTCGCTCTGTAGACCAGGCTGGCCTTGAACTCACAAAGATCCACCTGGCTCTGCCTCCCGAGTGCTGGGATTAAAGGTGTGTGCCACCACTGCCCGGTGATTATTTACATTTAATAGGCTATGAATCATAGGACTTTCGAATTTCTCAAACTATTTATAACTGTATTTTTTTTCTTCCTGGTATTCTTTTAATTTAATTTTTATTTATTTATTTATTTTTTAACCACAGGACTACCTCATTTTATCACAGTTGGATTTATTATACTTCATAAGCCCTTATTTTGTGCTATTCCCTTAGAATATTCTTTCACCTAATATTGTCCATTTTCATCATTTTTTGAGATTCTTAACTTACCCTTTTGTTAATGTTCCATTTAATCATGCTTCATTTTATATCACTGTATCTTTCTGTTTACTTTCTGACATATAATTTTAACTACCTGTGTTGGTCATATTGTAGTTGTGATGTTTTGTAAACAGTGAAATTGAACTTGGAGTAGACCCTTTTTGTTCTTATTTAGCATAGGAAAGTGACTTTTGGTTCTAATGGTTTGCCTCTACTTGTTTTGGGGATATGCTTTGTCATTGTCTCAACTTCTGACTTACACTTTCTCTGTAAGAAATAGATTTCCCTTTGGGGTTGTTCAAAATCCACACTATTTGCTGTCTGCTTCCAGCAGACAGCTTCATGATACACTTTCTCTAGTGAGGTGGTGTTGGCCTCTCAACACTTTTCAATAGAGACTGGGGTTACTGAGGGATGTGCCCAGTGAGCCAGTAGTGTGAAATCTAAGAAATAATCTTTCTTTCTGAAGACTGTGTGCTTATTAAACAGCACTCTGTAGATAGTATTAAATTATTCTTGCTATCTATGGGGAGGGAGGAAGGTTGACTGTTTTCTTAGCTTCACACACATCACATGGGGATTCACATCAAAGCACAGTCCTCTGCAAGAGCAAAAAGTGCTCATCACCACTGAGCCAACTCTCTAGCTCCAGAGTTAAGTTTTAAGGATATTTTACTTAAACTAGACTAGGTAATGTCCAAGGGCCTGGGAAAAATCTGGTTGTACCCAAAACACTGATACTGAGGGATGTTGAGGAAGGTTTGCTGAAAGAATCCTGTCTTCTAAGCAAAGGAAGCCCCAATGGTGATCCTGTTTTAGGTCATAGGAAGATGAGGACAGGTGAAAGTTTGCTGGAGATGGTGTCATTGTTCACTGAGTGAGAACCCTGAAAGGAAGTGTCTCAGGAGTCTCCACTTAGCACTCAGCCATGTCTGGGAACCCCATCAGTGACATCATCTTTCATAAGCTACCAGCTGTATCTGCTATGTATAGGCCTCCGGTCACTATGAGTCATCTGTTAGTTCACTTCTGTCCATTTTCTCAAGTCTGTAAACAGACTTTATCTTCTGTGTTTGAAAAAAAAATAGAAAATTACATTTCACAGATAAATGCTTATTTAATCGGTTTAAATGATTCATCCCTTTACCCTTCCATAGACATTTGTTACTGAGAATTTCTGAGCTTTGGTGTCCCCTTAAGGTAGTGAGGATCACCTGATAAAGACCTTCTAGTCATTATTGGAGAATTTCATACATGTTCACAATGCATCTTGAGCATATTAAACCCAACTCCCCTCTTCCTTTCTCCCACAAATGCCCTAACCTGTCCCCCTTCTCATCCTCTTCTTTCTTTTTATAACCCATGGAGTCCAACTAGTGCCGACTGTGGGAATAGTGACTGATCTTGTTGGCTTGACCTCGTGTAGGTCTTATGCAGGTACCCAGAGAGGGCTGTGAGTTCATGTGTACAGCAGTTATGCAATGTCCAGAAGACAGGGCTTCATAGCACTCCTCCCCATCTTCCAGCTCTTACACCCCCCTCCCTTTCCAGATGTTCCCTGAGCCTCGAGGGAGTGAGTATTGACATCACATTCAGGGCTGAGCACTCACCAGATACTTATCCTCAGAAATTTGACCAGTTATGAGTCTGCATTTTTTTCTGTCCACTGCAGAGAGAAGCTTCTCTGGCCCAGGTTGAGAACGACACTAATCTTTGGGTAGAAACATTAATATTTAGAAGGTAGTTTGGCAATATGTCCATTTAAAAGGACAACTGCATCCTCCCCTCCCCCAGCCTATCTATGACCTTTTGACTGGGTTCATAGTACCAGGCATGAATTCCCACCTTTGGAAACAGGCCCCAAATTCAACTAGAAAGTGGTTGGTTAACCCCCATCCCTGACAGTCATGCCTCGACTGTACCAGTGGGCACATCTTGCCAGGCAGGTTGCTCTGGCAGCCTGATTTCTCTGCCTCCTCATCTGCCTATGCCTGTCTACTCCTGCCTTGGGTGGAGCCAGACCTGTGACTCTGCTTTCTCTGCCAGGATGGATCCTACTGTTTCGGAAAACCACAAAGCAAACTAAGTCTTTCCTCCTTCACATTGCATTTGTAAGGTATTTTATTAATTTACCAAAGCAATGGGAAAAATAACTAGTACAGTGACAAAGAGGAGATGAACATCAGCTTCACCTGGCATTTGGGCTGAAACTGCCAGGATTGAAGGTTTGTCTCCCTGTGAGCCTGGATGCTAAGGGCCCATCATAAATCTGGAGAGTTAGAGCACCAGCTCTGTTCCTACATGGAAAAGCTGCCTTGAAAATGCAGCCAAGTCCCAGGGAAAGAATATAGGGCTGAGGGCTGGAGAATGAGAGTCAGTTTCTTGTAGACACTGGCTGGACATTGTTTGAAAATCTGGGTCCCACCAGTGTGATTCATGTTTTGTTAAGCTGTATAAACAAAGCCATTCATTTCACTGCTTGCACTACTTTGAGCTTCTGTCACTTGCACCTGAAATAATTCTGATTAATACACAATGTGCTGGGCACTGTTGTCGGTGGCTCCTAGAGACAGCCACTTTTAATAATGTTTACTTGATTCTATTGATATTTTTTCTCCATGTATCTGAGCAACATGCCTTGGCTGTGGTTTTGGATTGATTTTAGTCAGTAGTCACTGACTTCCTGTTACAATGATTGAGGACCCCCCCTCCCACCTCATGCCACACTCCCTCCTACTCTTTATGATTACATTACAGCACTTGGCTAAACCCGTAGCTACCGTTGATATTATGATGACTTTATCAACCTTATTTGTAGCTGAACCAAATGCTGCTCTCAGATTAGGCATTTTCTTTGTATAATTGTGATTTCCCTCATCACTAATAGTGAATTAGTTTTTGGTCTTTTTGTTTTCTATATATGAATTATTATATACATTTTTTCTCTCCAAATGAGTCAATGCATCTGTCAACCATCCATAAAAGCATGTTACATATTTTACTGATCTTGTCACTCATTGTCACCCCCATGCCCTCTTCCTACAGTCACTGCTGAGTTGCAGTGGGCTGGCTGATACAGAGACCAGGTGCATGCTGCTGTCTAAAGATTCCTTTGATTGATGGCTTGAGAAAGAAAGCACATTTTATAATACTGTGCACATTTGGATTCAAAGCCTTCTCTTGATTTTTCTCCCTTAATTTACTAAGCTACATAGTCTAGTAGCTTCCTTAGAAATTTATTATAGGAAATAATTTTCACTCTGTGCACAGCTATATATGCTATTATCATTTTTTATTTTCATTATATACAGTTATTTCTTGAGTGTGTGGGAGAATTGCAGGTAGAAAATTATTTTCTGGGGCTGGGATATAAGCATACAAGCAGAACACAGGCTTAACATGTGTAAAGCCCTGGGTTTGATTCCCAGCCATGCAAAACCAACCAACTAACCAAGCAACCAAGCAACCAAGCAACAACCAACAAAACAACCAAACAGCCAACCAAACAACCTAGACAACCCTGGGAGAGTTGTGTTAACATTTCACTGTGTTCTCCTGTACCCAGTGGCTGTCCTGGGGGAGAGTCTCAGGCTATTCTGATAAGTGTGATCTTGTTCCTCTCTTCATACCTGCTGTTCCCCAACTCCACGATTACGTGATTAGAGGTTTTAATAAACCTTTCTGGGTTTTTGATAGGCTTTTGACTGTTGAGACTTAACCGAAGAGACCTTCTCTTAATAGTATTTCAAGCATAACTTCCACTCATCTGGTTCTCTGTTCTATTTGAGAACTCCAGTTGTCAGGTACTGGCCTCTCTTTTTAGTTTCCAATTTTTCTGTTTTCTTTTCTTTTCCCTATTAGTTGGGAGGTTTCCCTGGCCTCATTTTCCACTCCTTTTATGAAGTTTTGTCTAGGTTATCTTACTTTTAATTTCTATTAGCTCCTGCTTGTTGTTTAATTGAAATACCACTGTGTTCTTCTGTCTACATGCATCATTGGAGCTCTCTGTAATAGGGCTGCAATGCTTTTGAATGTTATCTAACTGTCTACATTTCTTCTAAAAACCCTTTGAGGGGCAAGAGCTATGGGCTTCAATAAGTTATCCTTTAATGTTGAAGTCTTTCTTTTTAGACACATATTACACAAAATTGCCTATTTTATATACACAGATGAGGACCTAGATTGAAAGCTAATGGGATGGTGGAAGGGAAGACTGTTCACTTTACTGCTCAGCTGGCCATCTGAGCTCTTTTTCAAGGGATACCCTCCCCAAGTAAGCACACTAATTGCTTTTCTGGGGTCTTTAGTTTCTCAAGGGAAAGTTTTTGCCCCAAGATTTAGTTTTCTGCCCCAAGAGTTAAAGGTGGTTGAGGAAGTATGCCTTGGGGTGTGAGGAATGCCGATGCAGATAGTTTCACCAGTCAAGTGTTTTTTATTTGTTTGTTTGTTTGTTTGTTTGTTTGTTTTTGTTTTTGCTTTATTTTGTGTATTCAATATAGCCTATCATATGCAGCATGTTTTGTGCTGGAAGTCACTCTTCAGGCAAGGCAGTCATGCATGTTTGGAGTCCCACAGTTGCAAAAATAAGTACATCAATTCTCATCAGTCTCTCCTCTGTGCCAGCACACAATTCATAACCCCAGTTAACTGATCGGATGTGACCCAAGGTAACAGGTGACTTGTAGCAGGAATCTTAGAAAGTTCTTATTAATAAAATCAAACCAGAGGCCAGTTATTGGGGTGAATGCTGGAAGATCAGATAAGCAGAACAAGCCACAGCTTCCTCACCTCAACAATTCCTCAGCTGATCTTGTTTCCTTAGACTGGAAGCCTCTCTGTTCTTATCCAAATGGAACTCAGCTGAACTGCTGCTCCAAAGTCTAAAAGCTTAACCAGCCAAATGCTTCTAGTTCCTGGTCCTCATGCCTTTTATACTTTTCTGTTTTCTAAACCATCACTCCCTGGGATTAAAGGGTGTGTCACCATGCCTGGCCATTTCCAATGTGGCCTTGAACTTAGAGATCCAGAGGCATTTCTGTCTCTGGAATGCTATGACTAAAGGCGTGAGTGCCACCATTTTCTCTAGTGGCTGTCTGTTCTCTGACCCCAGATAAATTTATTAGGGTGCACAATATTTTGGGGAACACAATACCACCACAGTGACTCATCACCACTCCTTTTGCTCTTATTCAAAATTTCTACTAGAATAGTTCTAAATCATAATGATAATAATAATATTTTTACTATAATTTGAGCTGTTTTAAAATATAGAAAAGAAATCAAAATTTCCATTTGATATCAGTGTATTTAATCTTGATATATATGTGTATATATATACCTACTTAGTATACCTCATTTTATATATATATATATATATATATATATATACACACATATACATATATATATATATGTATATGTATATATATATATCATAGATACAGATATATTTCAGGCAGGCATTGAATGTTCAATATTCCTGTCTTAGCTTCTCATGTGCTGGAATGGAAGATGATATTAAACCCAGCTTGATGTCATTTTGTAATTAAGCTGCCACTGTAAATATAAGAATTTTTACATTGTCCCTAGATGGAAAACAAAAGTCTGAGATGGTGCATCCTGGAAGTAGCCTATGTATCATTTGGCAGATTCATGCTCAAAAAGAGGCTTTGTTTTGACACCAAAAGATTAATAATATAAATGCACAAAAATTTGTATTAAAATGTAGGAGGAATACATATATCTTTTGACAGACTTTTATGTCTCACCATCCAACTGCTGGCCTGAATTACGATATTCCCAGGTTTACACTGTTATCCTAAGCTTGTCACTCATCCCCCTGATCAGAGTAGGTATACTACACTCTTTCTTCATTTAATTCTCCATGCCTACATCAGCATCTGGCTTGCATAGTAGGTACTCTCTATTTGTTGAATGAATGAATGACATTTTATAATTTAACAACTACTTGTCATGGTAGGTTTATTGATCCCTTTTTATTGATAAGGGAATTGAGGCTTGTAGACATTAGGAGAATTGTTAAGTCTATAATGACTAAGTAGGTTAAGTCTGTAATGACTAAGTAGGTATGGAAAATGGGAGGCAGATTGAATGATAAATTATAACAGTAGAATTTTGTTAACTTTCTTGACTGTGATTGGGAGAATAGAGAATATCTTTTAGGAGATCCTTGCTGAAATATTTTTGGATGAAATGTCATTCATTACTCTTGTACCTTCCATTAGAAAGTTTGTTATTTTAAATTTTTTATGGGGTTAGTGAGACAAAAGTGATTGTCACTAAACCACCAAACCTGAGACCCTGAGTTTGGTCCCCAGGGTCTTCACGGTGAAGGTGAGAACCAGCTCTCACAAGCTGTCCTCTAACTTCTACAACTCTGCCACGGCATGTGTTCTCCCTTCCCAGTAAATAAATTAATGTAATTGAGAAATTAAGATTTTCTTCTGAACAGTCAAGTGATCTACTCAAGTTACCCCTCTAGTCCCAGTTTTGTGTGTATGTAGTTGTACATGCAGAAATAAATCACTAAAGGTAGTGACATGTTAATAAACACTGTCTAGGAAGAGAGTATAAGAAATTCAAAATTTCTGAATTTTGGAAAGTTTTACTACAAACTGAAAAACAAAAAGAAGAAAGAGAATATCATATCAGATTGAAGTTTTTCCAACTCTAAGATATCATTAAGTAAATTAAAGTCCAGAAATGGTCAGAAAGTCTTTGACAACACTTGCCTTAGGAATTGGGAAATGGGCAATCTGGAGAGTTCAGTTAAGACTATTTAACCAATAATGCTGAAGGATTTCCTCTACAGACACAGTCTGCAAATTCAGAGCAAGCAACTGACTGACAAGGTTGCACTGAGAAAGGAAAGGCAGGAGACCAAAGGCCTAAGAACACTGCAGAAGGGACTGGCACCTGCTATTGGAAGAGGGCAAGGGAGATGCCAGCAACCTCCCCAGTGGACAGAATAAACACCCAGAAGTTGCCGAGTCTGGTTCTGTGTGGTCGTGGTTTCATAAGGCATGGCTATGCAAACAGTTTGAGGAATAATAACAAATTTCTCAACATGCAGTACCTAACCCTGTCTGAAAGAGAAATGTGGTTTGTTGTTGAAGGGAACAAATGAGCTGAGAACTATTTAACAGTTATTCAAAAAAGGATAAAGCAGATGAGTTCAGTGGTTTTTTTAAAAATAATTTTAAAGTTCTGTGATACTGCACAAATAAAAAAAAAAAAAAAACCCTTAAGATTGATCCAACCAAAAACAGTAGAACCTGAGCTGCAGTCCTGCTTGTTTCAGTGAATAAACTTGAACATTCATTCAAGGCCTCTTCTCGTCTCAACTAGTCATGGAATGTGGAGGATGCCTTGTGCACGGAGCAAAATGTGTTTAGTCGAGACACGAACTGTCCTCGAAGAAAGAGGGATTCAGCTTGAGAAGCACAAGGCAGATAATGTTCTGTCTCTGTTCATCTCCAACAGTATACTAATGTGCAATACAGAATCATCTGAGAACAAAGGAAGAAGCACCAGGCGATGGAATATAACATCACGAAATCTAACATGTCTCTGGTTTGGGTCTCTATTTCTTTTTCCCTCTTGGGAAGTTGTTGGGCTTGACGGAATCACACACACACACACACACACACACACACACACACACACACACACGTTTTAGGAAACATCATAAGAAATCTTTATCAAATCATTTGACCAGTAAGTATGTATTAAAGAAATTATGGTCAGCATGCAGGTAGATGAAACAGTTATAAAGACACCTAAAAGATATTCCCTATATTTACATTGTCTGGGATTTGAAGACAAGTATATAGATTGAGCATCACCCAGAGTGCTTGGGACCAGAAGTGTTTCAGATTTGGGAGGGTTTGGGATATTTATATGGTTTTTACCAGTTGGTCATGCTTAATATAGAAATCCACAGTTGAGTGTGTCATGTCACTGTTTCACAATTCAGAGCATTTTAGATTTTGAAGCATGTCACATTTTGAATTTTTTGGGTTAGGGTTACTGTGGGGGAGCAGAGGAAGTCTTGAGTGAATGTGTAAAGAGTGGATGAAATCTTAAGTGAATGGATGTGTATTGTTGACATGGGCATAGCCTTGTCAAGGACCAAAGTCTTGGACCTGTGGGAATTTGGTAAAGCCTTTATCCCAGGTCAGCTATGAAAGGCAAAACCTTCCTTTGGCTCAAGTATAAGTGAAGAGTGTGTGAAAAACAAACAAACAAACAAACAAACCAGCAACTGCTGTTTCCTCCTCTTGGATGGAAGTCCATCCTGAGACTATTTGCCCACAGACATCTTCTACTAAGACAAACTAACTCCTCTGCCCTGTGCCTGGTTCTTGTGGTAGTTGTTGCCACTCCATCAGAGTGTGTATAGCCAACCTGATCCCAACTTTTTTGTACATGTATTCATCCTTTCTGAATTCTCTTGCCCACCCCGGTAGGTTTTCAGACTCAAGCTACATTGGTTGTGGTAGGTAGTAGTCAGAAGGTTTAGGTCTCTTTGAATCTGTTCTCTGAGGGATATGTCTGTGTGATCCCCCGATCTTTTAAAAGTTCTTTCTAATACCCAGTCCAAATGACCACAACACTTGGTTTCTAGATGAGAAACTGAGAGGGTATTCTATGGCAATGGGAGACAGAAGCAGATAGAGAAATTTCCTCAACTCAACTTTTCACGAGGCAATGTCTTCTTTCTCTCAAAGCAGGACCTGCAGTATCCCTGACTCTGTTTCTCCTTGGATCTTGCTCTCAATGCCTGGCAACTAACAGACTCAAATTGCTTGGTCTCTGAGCTTGTTTGCTCCTGTTTGCAAGGTTGCTTTCTTGCTTACTCAATAAAAAGAGAAACTAGAGAAGTGACCCTTTGGTGACCCCATCTCTAAAGCACATTCTGTTGTGTATTCATCTCTTTTTAAAATTTCTTTTTACTTTTAATTGGCACATAATAATGATATGTACATGTATACAATGTGTAAGGATCCAGAGGGAGCAATTACCATATCCATGCCCTCAAACAGTTAATGTTTCTTTGTTTTGGGCATGTTCAAATGAAATGTAGCTACTTTGAAATATATAATGAATTATTAACTGCAACCTCCCTACTTTGCTATGGAGCACTAGAATTTATTTTCCTTGTCTTTATTTTTATTCCCCATAGCAAACCTCTGTTCATCCATCTCTATGCTTGTTCTTTCCACACTGGTTAACCGCCATTTCACTCTCGACTTCTGTTAGACCATTTGTTTCAAGATAACTTCTTAGGATTTGAGAGAAAGGGGACACGTGTACTGTGCAGACCCTGCCCATTACCTTCTGCATGCTTGTTGCTTTTCTTCTTAAATCTTCCATGTGACAGATTGCATTTCTTTCTTTGGATAGTTTCCCCTCTAGTACTAGTTTGTAAAATGGTGGGGTAAGAATTAGGAGGTGTCCAAGGATGTCCACAGGCTATATATACGAGTCAGTGACATATGCTGCTTGGAAACTCTTCATGTTTTAAACAGTAAAATAATGTCAGTGATCTCCACCATTAAGGAGATGTAGTCTCAGCTATGATACATTAAAAAATGAAAGCTAAATAAAATACCATTTTATCCTAGTTAATGAGAGCTGCAATCTACTTTGTTTCCAAATTTATTGTTATTCTCAATCTCATTTTTAGAATTCAAGGTCTGGGGAGATGGCTCAGTGACTAAAAGCATTTGTTCTGCAAACATGAGGACCCAGATTGGAATCCCAAGCACTCACATAATAGCTGGCCATGGCTGCATGAGCCTATAATTCCGATATTGGGGTGTGGGGAGACAGGTAGATCCCAAGAGCTTGCTGGTCAGATTTCCTAGCTAGTGAGCTTCCAGTTCAGTTTCAGACCCCATCTCAAGGCAACAGTGGAGAGCAATAGAAGAAGACATATGATGTCCTGTTCTGGTTTCCACATGTATGCACACTGGTGCACACACCTGCATACTCACATGCATCTCTCTCTCTCTCTCTCTCTCTCTCTCTCTCTCTCTCTCTCTCTCACACACACACACACACACACACACACACACACACATATAGAACTCATAAATGATCTCATTAATAATAATAATAATAATAATAATAATAATAATAATAAATAAAGCTTTTTTATGAGTTACATTATTTTCATCTGCAACTTGTACAGCCACTCTGGAGATCAGTATGGCAACTTCTCAGAAAATTGGGACTCAGCATATATCCAAGGGATGCTCAATCATACCACATAGTTTCTCAACTATGTTTATAGCAGCATTATTTGTAATAGCTAGAACCTGGAAGCAACCTAGATGCCCCTCAACCAAAGAATGGGTAAAGAAAATGTGGCACATATATACACAATGGAGTATTACTCAGCTGTGAAAAACAATGATATTATGAAATATGCTGGCAGATAGATGGAACTAGAAATTATCATCCTGAGCAAGGTAACCCAGATTCAGAAGGACAAACATGGTATGTCCTCACCCATAAGTGGATACTAGATGTAAAGAAAAGGATAACCAGACTATAACCCACAGCTTCAGAAAAGCTAGCTAACAAGGAGGAGCCTAAGAGGGACACATGGATCTTCCTGGGAAGGGAAAATAGATGAGATCTCCATGAACAAACTGGAGGTGAGGGGGTAATGGAAGGTAAAGGATAAGGGATGAGAACATAATGAAACAGGATGGTTAAGCTGGAACAGGGACAGAGTGGGAGAGCAAGGAAAGAGATACCATGATAGAGGGAACATCATGGGACTAGGGAGAAATAGGGTGCTAGGGAAATTCCCAGGAATCCACAAGGACGACCCCAGATTAGACTACTAGCAATAGTTGAAAGGGTGCCTGAACTGGCCTACCCCAGTAAACAGATTGGTGAATACTCTAACTGTCATCATAGAGACTCTATCCAGTAACTAATGGAAGCAGATGCAGAGATCCACAACCAAACACCAGGCTGAGCTCTGGAAGTGCAGTCAAAAAGAGGGAAGAGGGATTCAAGATCATGATGGGGTAATCTACAGAGACAACTGAACCAAGCTCATAGGAACTCATGAACTTTAGATTAACAGCTGTGGACCTTGCATGAGACCAGACTAGACCCTCTACATATGGGAGACATTTGTGTAGCTGGGTCTGTTTGAGGGGCCTTTGGCAGTGTGATCAGGATCTATCCCTGGTGCATGAGCTGGCTTTCTGGGTCCCATTACCTATGGTCAGATGCCTTGCTCACTCTTGATGCAGCGGGAAGGGGCTTGGTCCTGCCTTAGCTGAATGTACCAGGCTTTACTGACTCCACATGGGAGGCCTTACCCTTTTGGAGGAGGGAATAAGGGGTGGGTCGCGAAGGGGAGGCTAGGTGGGGGGGGGGGAGTGGGAGGAGGGATGAGAGGGTAATCTGTGGTTAGTATGTGAAATGAATAAAAAAAATTTAAACAAAAAAATCACAATATGCTTTACATCATGGAATGGAAATTTTATATCTCATTAAAAATATCTTCTTACAGACAATATATTGTTTATTGGCTCACTGGGTACCAAAACATTATGTACTCTGATAAACTTCCACAGCTAGGAAAAATACAAAAAATAGCCTTTAGATTTTGGAAGTTGAAACCTTGCAAAGACTGTTTTCCTCTTCTATCTCATACCTGAGTGAATCCATCTTTATGTTTCATGAGGAAGGAGAGGTGGTGTGGTTGCAGCTATGATGTGCTCCTTCAGACTTACAGTGACATTTTTGTATAGGAGCAATAAACAGAAAAAGGTGGCAGAGACCAGGATGAACACATTCTACTTGGCCCAAATCCAATCTACAGAATTCAGTTTCCCCCCTAAATAGATAAAGGACTAAATGATGTAGGAAGAAAATTTGCATATGTACTTTATTCTTTTGGTAGTAATGGATGGGTATTCAACCCAGGGCCTCTAGTGTGCTAAGCACATGTTTCCCTGCTCAGCTCTACTCACAGCCTCTGCAAATATTCTTTCCTTATATTAGACAAATTTACAGATAACAGAATAGGAGCAGGATACCATATGTGTAACCCCAAAGAAAGGCCTGGAAGAGCTGGCTGTTGGTAACAGCAATAAGGAAGGGCAGGACTCAACCTGGAATATAAACGTGGAGGCAGGGCTGATTGGTTTGCCAGTAAGATTTTCCTTCCTTCCTTCCTCCCTCCCTCCCTTCTCCCTCCCTCCCTCCCTCCCTCCCTTCCTTCCTTCCTTCTGTTTCTTTCTTCCATTTGTTGGTTTGTTTGTTTCTCTCTATCTTTTCTTGCCCCTCCTCTCCCCACTACTGTATGTGTGTATAGGATGGGGTATTTAAGGAAGACACAAATCAATGATTCACTGGGGACAATTGTGATCCAAGACGGACATTATCATAGAGACTGGAGAGACAAATTTTAATTAAATAACTCCCAAAAGTAAACAGAAAAAAATATTGCATTGCAGCAGTATTTCAAGGGAAAGATTTGTACTGCTGCACAAGATTGGTGGGGTGGAGGATGTAAGGGAAGACTTGTGTTAGCTAAAATCTGAAGTGGTATGCAGAAGGAACAGGCATCCTATTTCCTTCAGATAATCTGCTGCCTTATCTGGGGAGGCTACATAAGCAAAAGAAAGAGTCAGTTTGTGCAGAGAGAAGCCTCATTCCTACCCTCCTTTTCCCTGGTTCTCATAAAAATATGTAGGCACCAGAGACACAACTCTGAAGCTCCCACATGCTGCCTAGTTGCTTTGCTCTGGATTGGGAAGGTGGATGCAGCCTGTACTTTCTGTACTTTACAAGTTCAGTTAAAAAAAAAATCTTTGCTTCCCATGAGTTGGCTAGCCAAGAGATAACGATGCTGTTTCTTTTACTTCTTTAACTACAATCTCTTGTGAGTCTTTCTTTACTCACAGTGAGACAGATTTGAAATGATTACTCATATCGGCTTTGGCATCAGAGCATCCCCAGTCTGATGTTTGGCTTTACCAATTACCAGTTTTGTGTGGTGAGACCTTGAGTCACTTTCCTGAGGCTCAATTTGCTCACCCATGAAATAGAGCAAAAGTAGTAACTGCCCTGTAGTGTTGTTCATGGACCACGTCAGCTGATAGATGCTGAGCTATAGTGGGATGTTGTGCTAGAACAAAATGTGGCAAGTTGTGCAGTTCAAAACAACACTGAGCTATTACTGTATACTTTTGGAGGTCAGAAAATCACAAAAGGCCTCACTAGTCTATAGGGTCAAGCTGTCAGCAGGGCTGTGGCCACCTCTGGAAGTGCTAAGGGACATTTCTTGCCCTAAGCAGCTTTCGGAGACCACCTCATTCTTTGTATCATAGTCCCTTCATCTTCAAAGCCAGCAACAATGCCATTATGGCTTCTACTTCGGCCACACATCTCCTTCCCTGATTTTTCTGCCTTCTTCTTCCCCTCCACAACAAGAACATTCTACTATACTACAGAGATTGGAGAATTAATCAACCATTGAAAGCTTTGTCATATACTTCTGGAGGCTGAGAAGCCCATAGTCAGGACACTAGTTAAGTGTGGTGTCTGTCAAGGATGACTCTGCTACTGCCAAAAAGGCAACTGTTGCTTCACTTCCAGAAGGGACTAACACTGTGTCCTCATGTGGAAGAAAGAGACCTTTTATAAGTCATGAATCCCATCCATGAGGCGGGAGGGGCCATAGCTTAACCACCTTCCTGCCTCTCCTCTAAGTATTACCACCTGGAGGATAAAGTTTCTACATAAATTCTGAAGGGAACACAAATGTTCAAAGCAGGAAATTCTCTTTGGATTACCTTGGGCCCACCTGGATGATCCAGGATAATCTTCTTATTTAAAGGACGGTTGATTGGCAACCTTAATCCCTCCTTGTCATGTAAGGAAATAGGGGTTGGGGATTTAGCTCAGTGGTAGAGAGCTTGCCTAGCAAACACAAAGCCCTGGGTTCGATCCTCAGCTGAGAGAGAGAGAGAGAGAGAGAGAGAGAGAGAGAGAGAGAGAGAGAGATCGATCACAGGTCTGGGGATTGTGATATAGGCATCTTGGGGAACCCTTAACCTGCCCTCCATGGAGCTTAATACAGACAGCTGTGGCTAAGCCGGATGAAAACCATGCAAGGAAAAAGTCCGTGGTCTCTGATGCCTGTGGGCACCACTCAGGCCCTGGCATGAGGAATGAAATAAGTGATGTGGGAGTGGCTCACAAGGGAGAGTCACACTTGGTCGTGAGGATCATGAGTCAGGGAGGGGTCAGTGTCAGTAGATGACAATTAGGCCTTGGTGGTTGGATCAAAGCTGGAGAGCAGATCAGGTTGGGTCCAAGAGAGGTGGTGGAGAGAGAACCTCCTGATGCCATCTTCAGTACAAATATAACATGAGCCAAGCAGAATTCACAATTTTCCAGTAACTGTGTCGAGAAAACAACAACAAAAAAGACATAGAGAAAATTAGTTCTAATAATATATTTTTATTTAACCCAGATAATCAAAGTATTACAAATATAATGAGGCTATTGAAATACTTTATGCTTTCCCCCTTCAAATTAGGTATCCCAAATCTATTGACTTAGAATGCATAGCACATCTCCGTTAGAACTGGCCACATTCAAGAGCCGAGCAGTGGCATGTGGCTAGCGGTGCTGTGATGAGCAGAACAGAAGAAAACAGAAAACAACATTGATAGAGGCAGGGAGATGGTAAGTTTATAGAGGACTTGGGGACACGCAGTATACAGTGGGGAGAAAGCTAAAGGTTGGGTTCAAATCATGGAAGGCCCAGGACGTCATGCTGGGATGTTTCCACTTAATTTGACAGGATGTGAAGGAAAGCCATTAAAGGTTTTGGGCAGAAAAGGATTTGGAGTGGCTTGACAGGTGCTGTGGTGGAAAAGTGCCATAAGGTTTACACACAACCTCTTTTCAGAGTTTCAGTCTTGTTGAGGGGTAGAATGCCTATGTTAAACAGTATTGATGACTCGGGACAGAGCACGCCACTGGCCAGATCATCAGTAGAAGTGATGAATGCTGGGCAAGGAGAGCAAAAGGGGGCCCTAAGGGATGAGCTGTTAGGGAGTACATGTAGCATGAGAGAGCTGTGTTGGACTTCAGTTAGATTGGGGAGGAAGAACAAAGAGTCATTTTATAACCCTGCAGGTCAGATGTTGGAAGTGAATGTCCCTAGGCTGAAACCAGTTGCTAGAAGGGCCGTGGTTTTCCTTGAGGTTATGGAAGACTCTGTTTACTGACCCTTTCCTGCTTCCCAAGGCTATCTGTCTGCCTTGGCTGGTGCCCCCATCTTCTATAGGGCCATGATTTTGACCTCTGACCTAGGCAATGGTAGGGGCATAGGGGAAAGGTTAGGTGGCATCTCTACTGGGAAGTAGTTGGTCTGAACCCTGAGTGTGAGTGTTTGGAGCTCCATGTGGAGGGGTGAAATGGGGAAGAGAAGGGGTCTAGCCTGGGAACAGCATGAGACAACAGTGTCGAGCTGGACTGATGTCAGATTTTGGTAGAGCCAAACAACTTAGGCATTCTCTGAAAGGCAAGAGATCCCCACTAATAAAATTTAATCCAGGGTGGGACGTGTCCTATGCAGCTTGCTTTAGGATGAATCTGATATATAGGTGGAACTGGTTAGAGTCCAGTGAGACTGAAGAGTAGGATCCAGATAGAAGTCTGTTGCTATAGTTCTGGTATAAGACCAAGGGTGGTAACCAGGGAGGGAGAAGTGTACTGATCATTCAGAAATTAAGGTAAGGAGAGAAAGGCTACAGAAAGCCCTGTCTCCCATGACAGATGCTAACACCAGTGGCATGACCAGGATACTTTGTGCTTTGCAGTAGCCAAGTGAGTGTAAACCGTAAAGATTTCATAGTGATTTGTGTCATGTGAGCAGACCTGTTTTTATACAATAATATTTGACCAGTTTGCAATATAAAAGAAACTCATCAGGCTGACGGTGTGAGTCAGCCCTCTTTCAAACGAGATAAACTCTAATACTTTAATACTTACCCAGTAAGATCTTCTGACTGTCATCTGTGGTATAAGCATTCACTTCTAGGGTGTTTTTTCTTTCCATGAAGTATCTAGATGAAAAGAAATTCTATAATAATCAAAGGAAAACTAAAATTCTAATCCTTCTCTTGTCTGTTAAGTGAGCAAAGCATAAAACCACACTGGAGCTTTCTCTGTTGCCTGAACCCCCTGGGGTCAATGCTCCAGGGCTGAGGGTAGGCTCCAGGAATAATTGATGGAGCTATTTATATGCCTGTGGTGTTAAGCTCTAAGCCCTAGAAGATGCAAATGAATCCTGTCAGATCCTTTTAAAGGACAAGGGAACAAGTCGTGACAGGCACAGCAGCATCAGACAGTCACGTGCTGTAGAAGGACATTTTTGTCACACATCATAAAATTGGATCATCAAGTGATGTCATAGCTGTCTTAGTTCATGTAAGGGTACCCTATGGTGTTTGCGCATTGACAAGATGGCCGCATTTCTCAGAATGCATTCCGTGCTGCACAGCACCTGCCCAGGCCTGTCAGAAGGCGGAATTATTGTGGTCTTGGAGGATGTTTGAATTTTTTAGTGCCTCCACCAACCATGAATGGCTCACTGGGTGACAAGTAGATGCCCATACACACCCTTCTCTCTCACTAGTGTGAAGTAGGGAAGGACAAAGCTCCAAGTGAAACGGCTGTCAGTTGTTTCCTAGATTTGAGGGACTATGCTTGAGTGACATCGGGCTACACTCACACACTTGATGTGACGAGTCAACAGTGTTGTATGCAGTTTTTGAGGCCCTACTAGATGCTAAGCAAGCTCTGGAATATGTTAGAGTTGCTTTCTGCTCAATCATAGCTTGTTCTGATTGCAATACCAAAAACAAAACAAAACAAAACAAACAAACAAACAAACAAACAAAAACAAAACAAAAAACCCCAACCATTTCTTGAATAATCAGGTAATAATTCAGTCTCCCATACAGAGGTCTCCTGAACTGGGGACAGCTCTGGTTTACTCTGATTGCCCTGGTGTAATTAAGAGTGTCCTGGTTTGGTTGATAAATCCTATGGTCTTGTCCTTTAGGGCTGTCCCATCTCACAACGCAGTTGATTGTTTCTAGATATAGGTTAGGTCCTCTCCAAAGGAGCTGTGGTGTACCTGGTAGCATACTGACTTGTTCTTTGTATGCATACCTGTGTGTTAGAATAGCTTGCCCATTGCTGGAACCTGGTCCACTTACATTTCTTAGGAAATGTTTTGCGAGCTTTGTTTATGTTTTCAGTATATATTCCTAGATGAAGGCTAGGAAAGAGTAAGAATTGTTCCCACCACCCCAGGCCCTCTTCTGGATGGTAACCTCCTAGGAGGCACAATCTCAGCCTTAATTCTTTATCCTAATTATACACAAAGTCTAATGCAATATCAGGCATAGGTAGCAGTCTAATAGGAATAAATGCAATTACGACAACATGATGATTCATTCAATCTCATGGCTATGCCTCAAGTCTCTTTGGGCTTTATTGAGCAGACCAAGTTTTGTTCAGCAGCCAAGAATGCCATTTGCAATTTACCAAATCCATTGCACTTTTTCCCCGAGGTTACTTGTAATATTTTCTTTCTTTATTAGAAAAGCTTCCATAAAGGAGAGTTTTGTAAAGAGGTCTTATGAAACATTTAAGATAATTATTGCTGAAATTAAGATGAGTAATTATGGCCCTGAATCAACTTAGAAAAATGATTTGCTTCCACAAGGAAGCCCAGATTCTTACTGGCTTCCTTTTGTAGCCTTTGGGCTTAGAAGTAATTGGTCTTTGGTGGAAGGAAGGGGCTATTTGTCTAAGATATTTACCGTTTACATCTTGGATTGGTAATGATTATATCTTGAGACAGACTCATGGAGGATATGTTCAATATCCACTTTAAGGGGTACAGACCTCAATTTCAGAGATTATTATAGCAGTATCAATGACAGTTTAAAACAATGCTGGCATGGCTGGACAATTTTTCATAACTAGATTTTGGGATTTAAATTTTTTTTTTTTATCATTTTCCAATGAACATTTCTGATCAAAGGTAAAAGTGACACCTACATTTTGTTTCCTAAAATTAAGGATCACTTTTCTGTCTGTGAGAGCCAATCTGTCTTTCAATTATTTAACAAGATACAAAGCACTGGGAGGTCACATACTAATGTTTGGTGGTCCCTACACACCACAAGGAAGCCCCATTAGTCTTTATCCCTTTCTCATATTCTCTGTGGTAGACTGCAAACACAGCCACAAGTTCCTGTTCTTCCTCTGAGCACACTTTTTATTTTTATTTTTCCAGAAAGAAACTGTTATCTATCTATCTATCTATCTATCTATCTATCTATCTATCTATCTATCTATCTATTTATCTATGCCAGAGCCTGGCCATTGGATTTGCTTTGGCTATATAGAGAATAACAGAACGGACATAAGCAAATTCTTGCAAACACCAGTACCCTATCATTGCTCTTGGGAACCTGAGCCTATGTTAGCTGGTAGGGACATACAGATCAATGTCCCTGGCCATCTCAGCAAGTAGTTAATTTCCAAGGGGTATAATCATCCTTCTGACATGCTTTCTACACAGGTGAGTCCACTCATGCCAGCAAAAAACACCCAACTTAATCCAGCTCAAATTGCTGACTCTTAGAATGGAAAGTTAAACACAAATTGCTGTCTTGGGCTACTAGTATGTTGGGAGTAGTTTGTCACATAGCTCATTTAAGTGACAGAGCTATTTAACCAGGAGGAATATCTAAACTTGTTAGGTATGTGCTTGGCCAAATGTGGTACTCAATGCTTCAGATATGGTGGTGTAAACTATTTCCACTTAAAAATAAGAAACTGTGTTCAATGGAAGTAAGTTGTCAAGAACCAGGGTTCTAAGCCAAGCCCACCTCATCCTGTTGAATTTGACTTTCCCTGGAAGACCTTGGTTAAGAAAAGAACTCATTGTAAGTAGTTTAGTTGAGATGAGAGGGAGAGACCGAGACAGAAAGAAATAGAATATATTTAGCAAGCTACTTGGTCTATAATCTGCTTTGTAAAGCTGCTCAAGGGTCAGGGAAATGGGGTATTTGTACAACTTCTGCTGGCTGTTGGTTGGAGATAGCTTGAGGATGGTGATGTGTGATTTATGTATGATACATTAATTATCCAGCCCTCTGTATAGTTTCTCAAGTCATAAAATACCATTCAATCCATGAGCTGTTGACAGCTGATTTTCTTGAGGTGTGCTAAAGTAGTTAAAGCTTATGAACTGCTCAATTTGAGCATCTACTGTGGGCCCCACCATCATGAGATTTTGTTTTGATTCTTTGTTACCATACCTTCATTGCTGAGTAACTATTCTGCTATAATAATAAAAACATAGAAATGGAAGGAGAACCAGTTGGGAGAGGAAAGATTAATAATAATAATGATAATAATAATAATAATAATAATAAAGATGAAGAGGAGAGGAGAGGAGGAAGGAGGGGAGGAGATATGGAGAAAAAGAGCAAGATGGGTGTACAAATCTCCAACCCCGAAAGAGGCAGAGAAAATAAAGATAAAATTGCTACCCAGTGTAACTGATAAATCAATCCATATTTTTATTAATCTATGTTATATCATGTGGCTTTTATCTCTATCCCATTCTGTGTATCCTACTTGTTTGCATTTAGCTGGCATCTTCTGGCCACCTAGATCCTCCTCCTCATTCTTTCTCTCCCCAGAAATCACACCTATACCTCCTGCCTAGTATTGGCTATTCAGCTTTTTTTATTATACCAATCATAGCAATACATCTTCACACAGTATACAAATATCCCAGAACGGGTACTTCTGGGCATTGAAATATCCTGAAATCAATAGACTTAGGAGTATTTAGAAGTAAAGTAAATGCAATTGTCATCTCTGAATGTAAGTGTGTCCTTGTGGTGTTGGTTTGTTAGGGCTCACATAATAAAATCCTATCTATTAGATGGTTTAAACAACAGAAATTTAGTCTTTCAGAGTCTCAGAGAAAAGAAGTCCAAGATTGAGGAGTGGATGTGTTTGACTCCTCTGGAGCCTCTTTCTTTGGCTTGTAGATGGCTTTTTTCCCTTTATTTTTGTGAAGTCTTTTCTCTATGCTTGTACATCACTGGTGTATCCACAGGAACATCAGTTATAATGGATTTGCTCCCTCACTACCTCATCAGTCTCAACTAAACTTAACAACTCTTAAGCCAGGTGTGGTCATACATGTCTTTAGTCCCAGCTCTTGGGAAGCAGTGACATATACATCTCTATGAATTTTAGATCAATTTGGTCTACATCTCAAGTTCTGGGTCAGATGAGGCAACATAGTAGGATTCTAAATATAACTTTATTGTATTATCAGGGATTTGGAACATATGGACTTGGGGCACAATCCTTCACAAATGTTACATATAATTCTACTTGGGAAGGATGCCAGTCCATCTGTTTGAGAACATACTACTTCACGTACTTACTTATGTAACAGATCCTCCATGTGTGTGTACTGTGCTCTCTCTTTTATTCTATCCTCTAGAGTAAAAAGCAGTGTTAATGATAGATACTGGGTTAATGTGTTGTTTCTGATAAACTTTTAAGGAATTCTAGTCTTTCAGAGTGGAACCCCAGCCTCAGCTGAGATAAACAGGTAGGCATAGCAGCTTCTCTGATGGTTGAGGAAAGAAGATGTTTTGCTGAAGGGATAATTCAGAGATCCCAGATGACATCTTCTGGAAATAATTGCCTACAGTGGTCTGAGTACCATCTTGGTTTTCCATGTCTCTAAAAGTTGAATAAAAGTGGCTGGCCTTCTGATCCAAGGAGCTGGGTTGTATACCAGAGGCATAGTCTAAGTAAAGTTCATAGATTATTTATTGATGTTGACCAATGATGTTGTTGAGGTTCATACTACTAACCTTGAACTTCAGAGCTTGAACTTTTAGTTGTCTGTAATCAAGGCTTTGGGTAAAAGTTGTCCAAATTTATTAAGAGGAGATGGAGGTCTTAATTCTGGAGTTTCTGAATCCATTATCATTTGTATCAATTTTAAAACAAGGGCTGATAGAAGTGTGACCTTGAGATGTTTTGTTTGTTTGTTTTTTAATTTAGAGAAAGAAAATCTCATTTTGTAACCAGACTAGGCTGGAACTTACTAAGTAGAACTTAATTGTAGACTAGGCTAGCCTCAAACTTGCCTTTACCTCCTGAAGGATGACATTAGAAGTATGTGCTACAACACCTGGATAACCTTGATCTTAAGCAAATTTCTTCTTTTATAACAAAATTAAAATCCTAAACTAAATATAGTTAATCTTCAAGAAGTAATCAAATGCAAAATAAAATAGCATTTTATAAAAATATTGGCATGGAAAGATTGAGTAACTATTAGCATTAATTTCTACCTCTTCTGACTACCAGTGGGAAACTCTAGAATTTTTTTTTTGTGGGGGAGTATGACATATATATATATATATATACTCCTTGCTAAAAATTTCCTCTCTGTACTCTTACTGAGCTTGAAATCTGTCTTCAGATTAAGGTTCTAAAGAAGCAAATGAGAAGGGCACATGCTGTCTAATGTCCCTCTTAACACAGCTTATTAGTTTGTTTGTCATTAGCTTTACCTTAAAATAAGGTTCTGAAAGAGTCAGACACTGGACATGTAAATTTTAGTGATTGGGGAGAGTTGGAGATATGGAATATTATATTGAAAGGCAGACTGAAGAAGATATGAGAGCGGCTGGAGAGACAGCTCAATGGCTAAGAACACTTGATGTTCTTCTCATAGAGGACTTTGCACCCATGTCAGGTGGCTGACAACCTCATGTATCTGCAGTTCTGGGGAATCTGATGCCCTCTTCTGGCCTCTTCAGGTATCTGCATTCATGTAGTACATTCATGTGTAAGTGCACACACACACACACACACACACACACACACACACACACACAAGCACACACACACAGAGGCACATATACATAAAATAAATATATCTTTTTAAAAAGGTCATGAAAGTGGGCTTAGTTAGAATTGAGTGCCCAAGACCAGGGTATTGTGTTTCGTAGAAGACTAGCAATAAAAGGTAAATGACAGATTAATCTCTGGTCGTTTTGCATTTTCCACCTGGCTGAGCATCTCATTCTCTCCCAGGCAAAGGTGAAGTTCAAGGAATAGAAATGTGTTCTTTTAATCTGAGCTTCACTTTCAACCATCTCTCTTGAGACCGTGTCTTCTTATACAAAGTCACCCTATTGAATAGATGGGAAATAGCATCCATTCTTTCCAAAGTATCTTCCTGAACTGCTTTCCTTGCACTTCCATTCAAGGATGAGAAGTCTCCATTTGTTAGCAGCTTTCCAATACAATCGGCATCAGAACACATTCAATAATCAGTGATGAATTTGTATCTCAAAGCAAGCATTTGTGAAAAGAACGTTCAGCAGAATGAACTTTCTATGTACCATCTTCCTAATGATTTGTGAGATGCCATTGAAATGACCCTACTCCCAAATTCTCTCCTCCCTCCCACATAGCCTTAAGTTCCAATCATTAGAGATTAGTTTCCCTAGATTAAAAGACACAAAGTTTCAGAGAGTTCCCTTTGAAAATTAAATCCCTGGGCACAGGAAGTAAAATATGAAGAGGGGGAGGCATTTCAGCACAAATGAATCTCTCTGTACTAACAACTTAGTTCCAAATATAACAAAGACAGTTGTGGATGCAAAGGGATTATTAATGAGCAAAAAGGGGATGCATCCAGAGAACTTATTTCTCATCCTTGTGCAGAAGCTCAAGGAAAGCAAGTTCAAGGAGATACATTGGAAAGAATGGATGCTGTTGCACCACCACCTATTCAATAGGGTGACTTTGTAAGAGGATAAAGTGTCAATAGAGATGGTTGAAGGTGAAGCTTGGTTTCAATGAAGACATTCCCACTCCTTTTAGGGAGGGTAGTCAGAATTCTAAACCACAGTGGCTGAGTTAGTGAAAGTCTATGTAAGAGGAGGAGGAGGAACATGGTCTAGTTGGTGAACTTGGAAAAAAGGAAGTAAGAGAAATTGGAGAACAATTTCCTATAGTTTAGAATTTGGTATAGAGCTAGCTCTATTCATAATACTTCATATAAAAGTTGACATCCCCTGGCTGGCCAGGCTGCAGACTTATCCACCCCCACCCCCTACCCTTAAAAAAAGTTGACATCTGCCCCAGCCAGCGGGGTTTCAACGGGGGCGACCCACCTGTGGGAGCGAATGAAAGAACAGAGGACACGAGAGACGACAGCAAGACAGTATTCTGATCAAGCCACCAATCTTTATTTTCCTCCGCATGGCTTATATAGCATAAGAGGGGAAGGGGCAGGAAGGAGGGAAGGGGAAGGGACGTGGAAGGCATGCAGAACATGGGAGATGTGCACGTCATGTAACTGCAGGAAGTCGGCTAAGGGTCCATTTGTTCTGTTGCTAGGCTACCTGACCATGGAATGCTCTTTACATTCGGTTGCCATGGCACCTGACTGTGGAATGTTCTTATCTTTGGGAGCCTCCAGTTAGCAAACAGGTGTTACTGCTCTAGGGAAGGGTGGTGGGCTTATGCTAGTACTTTCCATGGTTCACGTTTGGTTCCTCAAATCTTGGTCCCTAACAGACATCTACTATGTGCTAAGTAGTATGTCATATGTCATAATTTTTAAAGAATGAATTTATTGGGAACTTGCACAATGTCTTACAAATATTAATTAACTTGATTTTTTTTTTAATTCCCTGTCTTAGTTACTGTTCTATTGCTATGAAGAGAGCTATGCCTAGGGTGACTCATAAAAGAAATCATTTGATTGGGGGCTTGCTTACAGTTTCAGATGATGAGTCCATGACCATCATGGCAGGAGGCAGGCAGTCATGGCATTGGGGCAGTAGCTAAGAGCTAACATCTGGGGGCTAGAGATGGCTCAGAGGTTAAGAGCACTGACTGCTCTTCCAGAGGTCCTGAGTTCAATTCTCAGCAACCACATGGTGGCTCACACCTGTAATGAGATCTGGTGTCCTCTTCTGGCCTGTAGTCATACATGATATATATATATATATAATAAATCTTAAAAAAAAAGAGCTAACATCTGATCCACAAGCAGGAGGCAGGGGGGGGGGAAGGAAAGAGAGAGAGAGAGAGAAAGAGAGAGAGAGAGAGAGAGAGAGAGAGAGAGAGAGAGAGAAGGGAAAGTTTTTGAAACCTGAAAACCTCAAAGCCCACTCCCAGGGACACACAATAAGACCACACCTCTAATCCTTCCTAAACAGTTCATCATCTTGGAACCAAACATTCAGTTATATGAACTTGTGGAACTACTCACATTCAAACCACCACAAAACCTTTATAGTTGGTATGGTTTTCTTCTCATCTTATAGATCAAGTGACAGATGTTGGTTAAGTAATCCAAGGTTGCATGGCTGCAAGTGATGTGAGTGAAGAGCTCAGATTCAAACTTGGGCTATCTGTTCATGTGCTTAATCATTGCTTTATTTTATGTTCACAACATAATTCTGTATATGCTACTCCTTTGGCTGCTTTTTCACTCAAAATTTGAACTAGGACCTTGGAGGTAAGTATAATTATCCCAGTTTTCCTGTGGCTGGAGAGTTTTACATGGATGCAAATTTTGACATGTCTAAACCGAGGCATTCTCAAGCAAACTTGGCCATTTGCTGCCCTGTGCCATGCGTATGACTGCAATAAAAATAAACATGGGCTCTCTCTCAAAGAACATATGGGTTAGTCAAGAAGTTGTGTGCAATCTGTACCCCACAGGTAGCTTGTGCCTCAACAAAGCTAGGAATGAGACTCAACACATTTATAGAAAGCACCATCATATTTCAGTTCAAGAGATTGGACACCCCTGGTAGTAGCAATTATTTGCCTAGGTAATGCATATGTAAGTAAGTATGAAAGGAAAAAGAAGTTCCTATTATAGCAGGTAACAGAAGAATCAGGGGAAGTTATCCATCATGTTTATTATCTGTCTGTCTTTAGACTCAAGAAGAGATAGGTGGGGCAATTTTTTTCTCCTTGGAGTGATTTGTATTGTTAGCCATGATACAATCAGTGTAGAGTAAACAACAATCAAGACTTATACTAAAGCTACCTCAGTTATCCCAAAAATGCATTTGTACTACTGTTTAAACTCAAGTAATTATGCATAGCACATGTGTAGTTTTTAATCCTGCTTTAGTTTTTTAAAATTTACAGCTGCAGAGAGCCTTAGGAGCTGTTTTTAAAGAGGATTAAGGCACTGCATCAAGAAGCCCCAGTTTCTAATCAGCAGAATCCATTGTAGCTGTAGAATTAAAATTAAATATCATTACATGTTTCCCTAGAAATTTAAGAGAATCTGCAAGTTAAAAACTAGAAAGATTAAAAGCAGCAGGGATGTAGTATGCAGGTTATAACTCTGAGGAAGAGTCTCTTCTGGGGTTTTGTGATGCACACAGTGTTGTCTGCCATTCAAACTCTGCCCAGAGATCTACAGGGAAAGGATGGCAATTCTATCAAAGCATAGATATTGGTCAAGGGTTCCCCAAACATGCAGGCTCTTGCCACTCCTCATGGTTGCCCACTAGAACTAGCTGTTAAGACCCTTTTGCTGAAGACATTACACACTGAGCTGGAAACTTTTTGTGTGGGCTGGTCTTTTATAGTGCACAAAGATGCTATGCAGGCTGCTAGGTAAGAAGAGATATCACTAGTCTTATGCAGTAGTGAAGCCTCTGGACCACAATAATGACCTGCTTAGTAAGATGCTCACATTTGTACAATAGTGGCATGGCGGTGAGGCTAGTAACAGTCATTCTCTGATTGTATTTGAGGCCTGCTCCACTGGAGGGAATTCATGCTTGGTAATGTAAACTCAATAAAAAATCCCATGGCTGAGGTCTTTGGTCATAGAGGGGTACTTACTATGTATTTATTTAGCTAAACACACACACATCACCAAACTGCCTTCTAAATATTAATGTTTATACCTAGAGATGAATGCTACACTTAGCCTTATCCAGAGAAGCTGCTCTTTGCAACGTATTGCAGTAAATACAGAGACTCATGGCTGCTCAAGATGTGAGAATAATTGACAGTTGAGTACTCAGCCCTAAAAGGACACTATACCTCCTTCTCTAAGGCTCAGAGAACATTGTGGAAGAGAATGTAGAAAGAATATAAGAGCCACAAGATAGGCAGAAGGGCTGTGCAATGCTATCTACTGAGCGTGACACAGCTAATGCAATCATGATTTCACAGTAGCTATGGTTACCTGTACTGGGCTGTACAAGACTGAGCCTGTCATTAGTTAATTACAGATCAGGAAGCTGCTCACAGGACCATACCTCACCCCGATGAGATATTGGGTACTGGTGAATTCTAAGGGAAAAGAATCACTGTCTTTTTTTTATCACCAGGATCCAATGCATAGTTCACAACTTATGTTCACACTGTTATCCCTGGTTAACTAGACAAAATAAAATGACATAAATGTGAAAAAATAGGATTAGCAGAGGGTGTTGAGAGGGTAGAAGAGAGATAGATATGAGAGGGTAGGACTGATTGGAACCAAAATGTACTATATCCATGTGTGAAATTGTCAAAGAAGAAAATTAATGAAAAAATCAAAAACGACTATAATTGTCTTTCAGCTTTTAGTACTTATCAGAACAACATTGGCTGGTTATGTGTTGTTGAGAGAAGTGGAACCAGGAGAGACTTTAACTGAAGGTCAAATGAGGTAAAGAATGAATAAAAAATAATGTTGTTTTCATCCTTTCGTTTAGTAGCATAACTAGAATGAAAAAAATCCTAGTTTCAAGAAATTATTAATAGAGAGGCAAGAGGTCTTTTCAGCTCTTTTGGAGAAGCTTATTTGAAGCCAAAACAAAGAACCAGCTCTGGGTTGGAGGTACAGCACATCCTCTGTAGGAGAAGGCTCTGGGGGCAGAGGCAGTGGTGTGTGCAGGTAGAAAGCTACATTTCGGAGGTGTTTGGTCATGGCTTAGACCTCGGTGTTGATGGCACTTAAGAGAAAGGTTAATTAAAATGTTCTGGGAGGTAAAGCGGGAGCTGACAAGTGCTGTTTAGGGCACATTTAAGGACTTGGAGTCCCTGGAGAGGACTGGGTAAGCAGTTTCATATTGTTTATTAAGTATGAGTTTTACAAATACTGCTTTAATAGAAGTAATGCTTAGCTAGCTGCACAATGAAAACCAACAGCCTTGTGGAGTTTGCAGTCCTTTCCAAGACCACCACTTGTGTGGCCTGCAGATTCGAGCCTACACACCTATCTAACTGTGCTTATGGATGGATCTGGTGATCCGCAAGGTATCAGCTGGACTTGATCAGTGAGTATAACCTCAAAAAATATACACCTGGGGTCTTTACCAATCCCAGAATAACTCAGGCCTCTCAGAGCCCTGCAGTAGCCCATTTTTTATGTTTTATAGTTTTACATGTACCCAGTTTCTTTCTTTCTTTTCTGACCTGTTAACATGGGATTTTGGACAGTCATATTGTACCTGTATGATGGAATATAGTGAGGTAGTAAAATGGATTTATTGACATGTATTAATATGAAATAATGAATCCATCCATCTCTCCATCTACTATTCACCCATGAACCCTTGTGGAGGACCAGACACAATTGTATATCTGAAAAAAAGCAATAAACTGGTTCCTTCTTATGTTTCTAGTGGTAGTAGATAGGCAGATAGGACAAGTTAAAGAAATGAATAAATAAGAAAGAAGAAAAGAAAGTAAAAAAAATCAATGGAAGGTAATAGTGTTTTAAGAGAGGGCTGGGGGAAGCATTATTTTAGATTGAGTAGTGAGTGGTCAGGGAAAGTATCTCAGAGAAAATTGTTTTCTTTAAGTCAAGAATCATAGCATGAGAAGGACCTCAAAGAGGTAAGGAAGGTTTTTCCTGACAGAAGTAACAAGTGAGTATAAAGATCCTGAAGCAGAAAAACTGGACACAGAGAAAGCACACAAGTGTGGTTGAACTCTAGATAGTACATTAGCAGAGTAAGAGAATGCTGAAGAAGCCTTCAGGGTGCTGGGTGGATGGGTCAGTGGGTAAAGTGGTTGGTGTGCAGGATAAGTGTCTTACTTGAGTAAGACACACACCCACATGCAAGTCACTTATAACAAGATGTTTTAAAAATGGTTTGCATCGACGTGATATGAAGGTTGTATATTTGTGCATTTAGAGTCTATTAAAGGGAGATACTAAAGAATTAATGAAGGATTTATTCTGGGGATTATTATATTATATATAATTATCTTATAATTATATATCACAATGGGATTATTTTATTATATATATTTCAAAATTTAGCCTTTCTGTGCTTTTAAATTGTTTCTTAATTGGCCATTTGTTTTTCTTATAGGAGAAGAAAAAACCCATTCTAACAACTGAAACAAAACACAAATGGTTTAAAAAATGTTTTTCTTTTAAAAGTATCATATTAATTTCTAGGCTATTATGCTTGCTTTGATTGCTTGACAAAGTTAATAGCATCTTAAATTAAAAAAATTCTTATAAAATTGTCTGTGAAAATTATAATAACTTAAATTGAACAAAGGCATAAAATATTGGACTTAAATTATTTCTAAATTTAATTTTGTTCTCAAAAGCAAGACAGAAAAGGTCTAAAATAAATTAAAATAGAAATGATGTTAGAAAAAAATTGTATTGGATAACAGTGCCCTTCTGATGAAGTGGCTTCACCATGTCATCTATATCAATAACTGAACTGAACTCTCAGTGACCATGGAAGAGGAGAGGAGAGGAGAGGAGGGGAGAGGAGAGGAGAGGAGGGGAAGAGAGGAGAGGAGGGGAGAGGAGAGGAGAGGAGAGGAGAGGAGGGGAGGGGAGGGGAGGAGAGGAGGGGAGAGGAGAGGAGGGGAGGGGAGAGGAGAGGAGAGGAGGGGAGAGGAGGGGAGAGGAGAGGAGGGGAGGGGAGAGGAGAGGAGGGGAGGGGAGGGGAGGAGAGGAGGGGAGAGGAGAGGAGAGGAGGGGAGGGGAGAGGAGAGGAGAGGAGGGGAGAGGAGGGGAGAGGAGGGGAGAGGAGGGAGAGGAGGGGAGAGGAGAGGAGGGGAGGGGAGAGGAGAGGAGGGGAGGGGAGAAGGAGAGGAGAGGAGAGGAGAGGAGAGGAGGGGAGGGGAGAGAAGGGGAGGGGAAGAGAGGAGGGGAGGGGAGAGGAGGGGAGGGGAGGGGAGAGGAGAGGAGGGGAGGGGAGGAGAGGAGGGGAGGGGAGAGGAGGGGAGAGGAGAGGAGAGGAGGGGAGGGGAAGAGAGGAGGGGAGGGGAGAGGAGGGGAGGGGAGAAGGAGAGGAGGGGAGGGGAGAAGGAGAGGAGAGGAGGGGAGGGGAGAGGAGGGGAGGGGAGGAGAGGAGGGGAGGGGAGAGGAGGGGAGGGGAGAGGAGGGGAGGGGAGAGGAGAAGGAGGGGAGAGGAGAGGAGAGGAGAGGAGGGGAGAGGAGAGGAGGGGAGAGGAGACAGAGACAGAATTAGAGAGAGATAGACAGAGACAGATAGAGAGAGCCAGAGAGCCAGAGAGCCAGAGGCAGAGAGAGAAACAGAGACAAAGAGAAACAGAGAGAGACAGAGACAGAGAGATAGAGAGAGACAGGGAGGGAGGGAGGGAGGGAGGGAGGGAGAGAGAGAGAGAGAGAGAGAGAGAGAGAGAGAGAGAGAGAGATCTCAGGACTTCGTTTAGCAGTGTAGATTCTTAGAATGTCACAGAACTGGTATAGTTGTAAAGGAAACTGAGGCAAATGGAGATGGAGATGGGAAAATCTTTCAAGACTGAGGACCTGGATTTAAGACATCTTAGTGCAGCAGTTCTTGGGCTTTTTGATGTAGGATCTCTCCTCTGCTCTGCTCTCCTCTCCTCCCACCCCCTCCTTTCCTCTCATATCTTTTCCTCTCCTCTTTCTTTTCCTCTTTTTTCTTCCTTCCTTCTCTCCCTCCTTTTTTCCCTCCCTTCCTCTTTCCCTCCATCCCTCTCTCCCTCCCTCCTTCCCTCCTCCCCTCCCTCCCTCCTTCCTTCCCTCTTATCTTTCATTATGTTGGTGGTCTTACCCAGGAGCTCACATGTACTCGTACTCGGCAAATGTCTATTGCTGAGCCATAGGCCCACCTTCCGAATCCTTACATTTGAAGAGATTTTTTTCAAAATCCTTTAAGATGTGTTATTGTTGTTGTTTCTGTTATTGCCTTTTCAAGACAGTATGTAGCCTTGGCTGTCTTGGGACTCTGTAGATCAGTTTGGCCTCAAACTCAAAAAGATTTGTCTGCCTCTGCCTCCCAAGGGCTGGAATTAAAGGTGTGTGCCACCATTGCCCAGCTAAGAAATTGTTTACAACATATTTTGTATTAGTTATTAATCTTGTCTTGTTGATATGAAAATAGCTGATCAAAGTGGTCTAAGGAAGGAAGGGTTTCTTTTGGCTTACAGTTCCAGGGGGTTCAGTTCATCATGGTGGGCAGGACTGCAAGTTGGAGTTTCACTATAGAAAATTCAAATCCACATACAGACAATGAAGAAACAGAAGCCACAGACTACATGCATGTGATACACAGCATTAGAACAGTGCACAGCTATTGACAAAACCTTTAGGAAAGTGCAATGAAATGTAGTAGCATAACGGGAAACGGAACAACTCATGCAACCACCATGGAAATGATGGACATTCCTCAGTATTGAAACTAGAGCTACCATGTGATTCAGCCATAGCAGTACTGGTTATATCTCTGAAGGGCTCTAAAGCAACATACCACAGAGATACTTGCACATCCACAATTATTGCTGATCCCATCATGATAACAAGGAAATGGAACAAGCCAAGATATCTATTAACAGATGACTGGGTAAAGTAAGTGTGGCATAGATACACAATGATAGTTTAGACAGCTGTAAAGAGAAATGAAATCTTGGCATTTGTAAGAAAATGGATGCTACTGGAAATCATTATGCTAAGGGAAATAAGGCAGATTCAGAAAAATGGACACAATTTTTTTTCTCATAAATTGAGTCCAGATTTAAAATTGTATTTATGTGTATGTGAGCTTGTAGGTCATGAACTTGAAAAAGGACAGTGAGAGGAAAGGAATAGATCTCAAGGGAAGTTAGGGAGAAAGGAATGAGTGTACGTAATTAGGAAGCAGAAAGACCAAAAAAGGAGAGTAACAAGAGAGGGAATCAATCTGAGAAGGAAGTGGGGGTAGAGGGTGAGGGTGGGAGAGGAGAATGAACGGGAACAATACATAATGACATATTTGTATAAAGATTCTGTGATAAAACTCATTACCTTATACACTAACCTAAAGAGTTAATTTTTAAAAAATAGAGAATTGTGAGGAACACTGTGTAATGTCTTCTGAACATAACACAGATATTGCATCCATGAACTCATAGTGGCTGTGGTTACCTGACCAAGACCTTCACAAGCTCAAGCTACCCTGACTTCTGGCAGGGATGGAGGAAAGGCTCACCTCACCCCTAACTGAAGAGCTATTGGCTGCCTATAGCTGCTTGGGGAGGAAGAATTACTCTTCTTTGAGAGAGAGGCCATTGGTAAGTTGCCTTAAACTCAAAGCAGGAGACAGAAAGATTATTAAATGTATGCCTATGGTGTTGTTAGGAATATACTTTTTTAGGGAATATTTTAAAAACTAAATCATGTATCTTTGTGGCTTAAAACACCAGAGCACATTCTTACCATGCTTCAACTTTTTCCTGGTTGGGTTTAAAATAAGAGTAACTTTTTCTTCCAGTGATTGTTTGGTGTTTGGGTGGTTGCCTTACCTCAATTCATTACAACTAACACATTCATTTCTACCAGCCTGTAGCAGCGATAACATGCCAAGAATATATTTTTTTCTACCACAAAAAAGATTTTATTGGCAATTCATTACTTTACAAATGACCAATGCAAAGTTTCTATAAATAGTAAATAAAAGAAACTCTTAAGCCTAAAAGTCTTGGAGAAGCGAAAAAAATTCAGGAATCTGTCTTACCATTTGAATCTCTAACACTGCTGCAAAGACTTAGAATTTCTCAGGATCTCTTTGGTGAACTCTCTAGAACATTACTTGCCTTTGGTCTTGCTGGCTATTCCTGTGGTTGATGCGACCTCTTGTTGAACTTCTAAGACCTGTAGGATGGCCTCCAACTTGCCCAGTAGTTAGAGTGGATGGTCTTCACTAGTTTCAAATTCTTTTGGATCTCCTCCTGGCAGCTGGGGTGGGGTGGGGGGCACAGATAACATCTATCCTCTTTGCCTAGTCATAGTGAACAAACTCAAATAGAGTTTAGACTGTGTTTGTTAGGGTTGCTTTTGCTCAAACCCAAAGGCTGCATTCATGTCTATGAGGGCTTTAATTGAGAAAGGGAGGAAAACATGTTGACCTTGAAAGATGGCTAATAGGAGGATGCAGCTTCTCTTCCTCCTCCTCCTTCTCCTCCTCCTTCTTCTTCTAAAGATTTATTTATTTATTATATATACAGTGAGTGTTCAGCCTGAAGACCAAAAGAGGGCACCAGATCTCTCATTGTAGATGGTTGTGAGCCACCATGTGGTTGCTGGGAATTGAACTCAGGACCTCTGGAAGAACAGCCAGTGCTCTTAACCTCTGAGCCATCTCTCCAGCCCCAGGATGCAGCTTCTAACAGGGTGTTTTGAGTATGTTGTTTTATGCAACACCAAAGCTTAGATAGTGTTTAAGCTGTGCATAGTGCAAATCCTGCTTTAATTCCTCATTGACCTTCCCTACTCTCTACATCCTCATGCTCCCAACTGTGTCTTACTGTGTTTCTTTTCCTTAAATTGATTGAAGTCTGTGTGTCACTAGAAGGAATACCCACTTCTGCTTGTTTCCTCCATGCTCTCAACATCGTAGCTAACCTATCAGGCTGCTTCTGCCTCCACACTCACTTGTGTACTCAGTGATCCATCTCTGTTACTGTTTGCCAGCACTGACCATATCTGGATTCACAGTGGGCAGTGGTAGAGCTCATGGAGAAGGACCAGGGATGATTTGGTTTAAAGGCTAGAAGGGACCTGGATGAGATTATTTAATCTACATTCTTCTCATTTTTAAAAACCAGTAGATTGGCTTATGGAGCCAGATTGTGATTTGTCAGTCACACTTATGTGTGCCTGGGCAAGAGTAAGGCCTTCGTGCCCACTCTTTCTATTTCAGATCTTGCACAGTTATGGCTCATTTCGTCATGGTGGTCATTCTCACTGTTTCAGATGGTGAGATCAAGGTTCAAAACGTTTAGGATGTCAGTCCTAATGACAGACTCAAAATGTCCGTCCTGAGTTCAGAACAGCCAGCAGCTGGACTGTAAAACCCATTTTATCTCCTGTCTCCCCACTGCTCTGCCTTTTTCTCACACTTAAGAACCAGTAGTCATATGTCCCATCAGTCTGGAGGCTTACCCCTGTAACAACCACAGTTAAAATGCCACATAAAAGTGACAAAACTCCATTCCTTTAATATTTAGACAATTATTCTATAAAATAAAAATTGAGACTTCATGCATGGCTTGATTGTTCATTAAAAACATCTCTACCTTCTCACTTAGCTGGCTTCATGTTATAGAAGAAAAATGTTAAGTATAAAATGTATGTATCACTATTATAATCAAGTCAAAAATGCCCTCCTGACTGCTCAACATGAGAGTTAAAAATCTGCATTTAAATTGTGATGCTAAAATATAGATCTGAAGGGCCCAAGGGGCCCTGCCTCAGAGGAGCATTGTGCAGAGAGGATGAACTTATTGCTTATCTTTGATTCTGCCAGTTCTCACAAAGTTCATGAAGAGGCTGGAGGGAGGAACAGATTTAGGAAATAACAAGAAAATGCTTAGGGATTTGGTGTAGAACTTCATTTAACGATAAGATTTTTCTCGTCACTCATAAGAGTTGAATCTCCATGATCTGACATGAATTATGGTTTGAGACTGCTAATAGGCAATTCATTCAACAGCTGTAGGGAGGGTTATTGCTTTCTGTCAACAGCCACACATATTTGTTTTGTGGTGAGGCTGGGCAGCTGCTGCAAAAGGGCTTGGGTCCCTTAAGTGTTGTGTTCATGGCTTTTCTCAAACACTCAGGCTTTGCTTAGGCAGCCATGCAGGAGCAGAGGCTGACATGGTTCAAATCCAAAAGGAAAGGGAACTTAGCTTTCAGAATAGCTTTGGGTCTAGAGATGTGTGTGTGTGTGTGTGTGTGTGTGTGTGTGTGTGTGTGTGTGTGTGAGAGAGAGAGAGAGAGAGAGAATATATTATTTATCATTTCATAAACTTTTCCCCAAAGCATCTTCCTTAGTCAACCTTTCCCATTTCCAGATAGCCTGTATACACTGCAATCACAGTAGTTTCCATAAAGCATAAATCCAGTTCTGAAGGTGTGTAATTATCTGAAAAATATTTATTTATGCATATGTGTCTGTGCCTAGGTGAGTTCATATGCATCTCATGCATGCAGGTGCCCATGGAGGCCAGGAGAGACCATCAGATCCCCTTGGAACTGGAGTTAGGTGGTTGTGAGCCAATTGATGTGTATGCTGGGAGCTGAACCTGGGTCCACTGCAAAAGCAGGAAGTGCTCTGAACTGTTTGCCATCTTTCCAGTCCATGAGCAATTGTCTTGCATAGATTTGTTCACTGACTTCCCATTGACTCACAACACTTCTATACGTGGCACTCAAAGTCCTCCACACTACAGACATGTACCTCACCTGCCCTTATGTCTGGGTCCCCTTCTCCTCTCAATGACCTGTTCTCAGCAGACCACTCTTTTCAGAGTAGACTTTGGATTTTCCTGGCTTCTGTTGTAGCTCATGCAGGCTTGTCTAATTTATCCTCCCTTCCTTCTTCCACCAACAAACATGACCAGAACCTTCCATGCCTTGAACAGTGCCCTACAAAAGCAACCACTCACTGGGTATTTGGAATTCAAAGGAATTCTTCAGGACTAATTCTTCTCCTTTCAGTGATTAGTATCAAAATGATTAGTAGATTCACATCTGTGAGAATATCTAACTATAATTTAAGTATGGCTCTTAGACTGTTTTTGCTGAGCAGGTCTTGAGGAAGAGCCTAACAAAGAATGCAGGTTGGACTTGGGTTTTCAGCATGGCCTGAACCAGCCATGTGCTCAAGTGAACTGATGCCCCAAGAAGGCGATGGTTGCCTTCCTTCTCACCTCTCATCCATCTCTTTTAAAAAGAGATTCCAAAGTGGCTGTACAAGTTTGCACTCCCACAAACAATGGAGGAGTGTTCTTCTTGCTCCACATCCTCACCAGCATAAGCTATTGCTTGTGCTTTTGATCTTAGCCATTCTGATAGGCATAAGATGGGATCTCAGAGTCATTTTGATTTGTATTTCCCTGATGGCTAAAGATGTTTGAACATTTCTTTAAGTGATTCTCAGCCAGTGATTCTTCTGTTGAGAATTAATTCTCTGTTTAGGTCTGTACCCCATTTCTTAATTGGATCACTTGTTTGTTTTTTGATGTCTAGTTTCTTGAGTTCTTTTTATATTTTGGAGATCAGCCTTCTGTGAGATGTGGGGCTGGTGAAGATCTTTTCCCATTCTATAGGCTGCTGTTTTGTCCTATTTACTGAGTCCTTTGCCTTATAGAAGCTTTTGAGTTTCATGAGGCCCCATTTATTAATTGTTGATCTTAGTGTCTGTAAGTTGTCTCCTGTGCCAATGTTTTTGAGGCTATTTCCTACTTTTTCTTCTATCAGGTTCAGCGTAACTGGATTTATGGTGAGGTCTTTGATCCACTTGGACTTGAGTTTTGTGCAGGGTGATAGATATAGATCTATTTGAATTCTTCTACATGCTGACATCCAGTTATGCCAGCAACATTTCTTGAAGATGTTTCTTTTTTCTATTGTGTAATTTGGCCTTCTTTGTCAAAAATCAGGTGTCCTTAGGCATGTGAATTTATATCCATGTCTTTGATTTGATTCCATTGATCCATCTGTCTGTTTTTATGCCAGTACCATGCTGCCTTTATAATAGCTCTGTAATAGAGAGTGAGATCAGGGATGGTAATACCAAAAATGACCCCAGCTAAAACACCTAGCAAAAGTGGATATGTAGCCTAAACTGGCCATCTCCTTTGATCAGCATGGTGATTACTACAGTTATCTTCAGAGAGCCTTCATCCAAGAGCTGATGCATAGAACCACAACCAAACACTAGGCTAAGCCTGGAGAATCCTGCTGAAGAGAGGGAGGAAGGATTATAGGAACCAGAAGGGTCAAGGATATCATAAGAAAACACAGAAACAACTAACCTGGCTCATAGGAACTTCCAGAGTCTGAACCAACAACCAGGGAGTCACCATGGGACTGACCTAGGCCCTCTACATATATGTGACAGTTGTGTAGCATGGTCCACTTGTGGGACTCCTAACAATGGGAGCAGGGGCTGTCCTTAATGCTTTGATTGGCTCTTGGGAACCTGTTCCTCATACTGTATTTCCTTGCCCAACCTTAATACTGCAACTTGATATGCCATGCTTTGTTGATATGTGTGGGAGTCCTGTCCCTTTCTGAACAGAAACAGAGAAGGAGTGGATTGAGGGGGAGGCAGGGGCAGAGGGTAGGTGGGAGGAGGGAATGGAAAAAGAGGGAGGGGAAACTGTGGTTGGGATGTAAAATAAACAAATAAAGTAAATTAAAAAATAAACCTCATGATGTCATTGTTTTTCTCTGCTGAGTAGTACTCCATTGTGTATATGTACCATATTTTCTTTATCTTTATCCATTCTTCAGTTGAAGGGCATCTAGGTTGTTTCCAGGTTCTGGCTATTAAAAACAATGCCGATGTGAACATAGCTGAGCAAATGCCCTAGTGGTATGATTGAGCATTCCTTGGGTATATGCCCAAGAATGCTGCAGCTGGGTCTTGGGAGAGATTGATTCCCAATTTTCTAAGGAAGCGCCATATTGATTTCCAAAGTGGCTGTACAAGCTTGCATTCCCACCAGCAGTGGAGGAGAGTTCCCCTTGTTCCACATCCTCTCCAGCATAAGCTGTCTTCTGTGTTTTTGATCTTAGCCACTCTGACAGGTATAAGGTGGTATCTCAGAGTCATTTTGATTTGCATTTCCTGGATAATTAGGGATGTTGAGCAAATCCTTAAATGTCTTTCATCCATTTGAGCTCCCTCTGTTGAGAATTCTCTGTTTAGTTCTATAGCCCATTTCTTAATTGGACTATTGGGCATTTTGATGTCTAATTTCTTGAGTTCTTTATATATTCTGGGTTTGCAGGCAAAAGGATGGATCTAAAAAAAAAATCATCCTGAGTGAGGTAACCCAGACTCAAAAAGACAAACATGGTATGTACTCACTCATAGTAGAATACTAGATGTAAAACAAAGATGACTAGACTGCTACACAACTCCAGGGAGGCTATCTAGAAAACGGGACTCTAGGAAAGACACAGGGATTGCCCAATGACAGAGAAATGGATGAGATCTATATTAACAACCTGGATGACAGTGGGAGTAATGAAGGGCAAGGTTTGAGGGAAAGAGAGCTTGCGGGGGGGGGGGGGGCAGGAGATCCCAGCTGGATCAAGAACAGAAAGGGAGAACAAGGAATAACAGACCATGATATATGAAGACCACATGAGAACAGGAAGAAGCAAAGTGCTAGAGAGGTCCCCAGAAATCCACAATGATACATCCACTGTAGACTACTGGCAATGGTTGAGTGAAAGCCTGATCTGACCTAGTCTGGTGATCAGATGGCCAAACACCCTAACGGTCGTGCTGGAACACTCATCCAATAACTGATGCAAGTGGATGCAGAGATCCTCAGCCAGGCCCCAGGTGGAGCTCCAAGAGTCCAAGTGTCAAGAAAGAGGAGGGTCTGCAAGAGCGTGAATTGTTGAATCCAAGATTGCAAAAAGCACAGGGACAAATAGCCAATCGAATGGAAACACATGAATTATGAACCAAAAGCTGAGGAGCCCCCAACTGGATCAGGCCCTCTGGACAAGTGAGACAATTGAATAGCTTGAACTGTTTGGGAGGCACCCAGGCAGTGGGACCCGGACCTGTCCTTAGTGCATGAGCTGGCTGTTTGGAACCTTGGGCTTACACAGGGACACTTTGCTCAGCCTGGAAGTAGGGAACTGGACCTTCCTGTACTGAATCTACCAGGTTGAATTGAATCCCCAGGGGCGTCTTGGCCCTGGAGGAGATGGGAATGGAGGGGAGGGCCTGGGGGAAGTTGGGGGTGGGGGTGGGAGGACAGGGGAACCCATGGCTGATGTGTAAAATTAAAACACAAATATAATAAATAAAAAAGAAGAAAAGATAAAGAGAGATTCCAAAGAGAGTCATTCATAAATGTTGATGTAACTTCTGAGGCACCCACGTCCCCAAGGAAGGAGGGGGCTGGATGGGTCTCTAATCACCTCCTCGGCTAACGGCTGCCACCATGTAGCTCATGTTCTGTAGTCTCCACCTTCCCCTACTTTGCATAGGTGGAGTCTCATGTTCCTTTCCACACTTCATGGAGTTTCCATTATGAAATCTTCTCTCTTGTGCTTATCTTCCCTGGAAAATAAATATAAGGATTTCATTTCCCTGCAGAGTTACTCTCTTTAATTTAGGTATACTTTTTAAAAAAGATATGTGTATATATTTAAAAAAAGACACACACATATCTTTTTTGTGTATATTTATGTGTCTGAGTATGGGTTTGTGCACATGAGTGTAATACCCACAGAGGCTTGAAGAGGACATCAGATCTCCGGGAACAAGAGTTACAAGCAGTTGTGAGCCACCTGACAAGTGCTGGGACTGAACTCTGGTCCTTTGTAAGAGCAGTCTGCCACTCTCCTAAGGGCAGGACCATCTCTCAGCTTCAGATACCTGTTCGTCAGGAGTTCATTACAGTTACTCGGAGATAGGCATCTCTTTTCCTTGTAGGCTGGTTCAATATCCTGCCCTCGCTTGTCCTGCATACCATCTCCCTCTGAAACTAAGAAATCCTTTGAAGCTGACCTGTTTACTACATCTTGATTAATTCCGTGCTGCAGCACTGCCTAGCTATAATTGCAGTATGCCAAAGCAAAACTCTTAATGATTTACACCAAAATCAGATGCTGGAAAATTGCTTTCGATGATGCTGTTGAAGATGATTTCTCAGGGGCTAGTCTGTGGTAAACATTGCTTAAATGGAGCAGAGCTGTGTCATTTAAGTTCAGGAAAGTCAGGAAAGTGATGTGTGGAAAAGTTAACTGAACAGCTCAAGGGAAGAAAATAATATCCTTTGACTTGTTGTGTGTGTCTCTCTGTTAATATATTCAATAAAAATAAATCAGATAGAGTTAGCTTTGGTTTCATGTAACTTTAATGCTTACTATCTAGGGTCTGACAATGCAAGTATCATTGTCTTTGTGAAAGATGGTAAGAAGCCGGCAGCCCAGGATGGATCCATGGCTTCACGAAAACCCCTAGGGACTAAAGCTACTTCCAGATCTCTCTATCCTTGTGGTATGTGTTTTGCTCTTGTGGTCTTGTATGACTGCTAAGAATCCAGTCTGCACAAGAGTCTTTCGGTTTCGTTTTGTTTTCAGACAAGCTCTTATGTAGCCTAGGCTTGTCTAGAACGCTCTATGTCTCTGCAGCTCACCTTGAGCTCTCCTCCTGTCTTTACCTTCTTTGTTCTGTGGACCTCCACACCCTGCTTAGTCTGTACAAGTGGGTACTAGACCCAGGATGGAAGCAAGGGGGAAAAGCCCTTTCCTGTTTATAAGGGTTTGCTGGAGGTACCACTTCCAACAAGGCAAGTGATACCTCAGATATTTTCACCATGTCAGGAAATATCTTTGTGGGGCTGACGAGATGGTATGAAAGTGAAGATTCCAGAGTTAGATCCCCAGTACCCACACCAGGCAACTCACAACCATTTGTAACTCCAGCTCCAGGGAATTAACTAATGAAAAACAAGAAGCTTTATTACTCAGCAAGCATTTGATGAGTGATAAGTGCATGACAGGCTCCACTCTGGCACTGATGTTTTCAGAGTGACATATCCCTGCTCTTCAACTCTGGTAGTTCTTTACTTTGACATGGTCTTACTTTCTTCTTCCCAGCACTTCTCTAAGACTCATTTCTATTCATTTTCATGGCTGACATCAGCTTCCTATTAGTCCCTGAGGTAGCAGTGGGGTGGTGTCTTAGGGTTTCTATTGCTGTGAAGAGACACCATGACCATGGCAACTCTTATAAAGGAAAACATTTAATTGGGTGGCTAACAGTTTCAGAGGTTCAGTCCATTATGATCATGGTGAGACATGGCAGCATGCAGGCAGACATGGTGCTGGAGAAGGAGCTGAGAGTTCTATATCTGTTGCAGGCAAGATTCATCTTGTGAATTGAGAAACTGGGCTTTGCTTGAACATATATGAGACCTCAAAATCCACTGTCACAGTGACATACTTCCTCCAACAAGGCCATACATACTCTAATAAAGCCACACTTCCTAATAGTGCCACTTCCTTTGAGCTTATAGGGGCCAATTACATTCAAACCATCAGAGGTGGGTAGGAATATCTGATGTAGATCACAGACAACTACTCACAACTTCATGTAAAAAAATCTCAGTGCCCAAAAGTTTTGTTTTCTTAAGTCTTTTAGAAAATCAAATGGTAAATTATGGAGAGAGTTTTCATGGAAGAAGGAAGAACCAATAAATCTTGATTTTATATAAGTGCAAAAGCTGCATATAGAATGAAAATCTGCATATAAATTTCCTAAGGAATGTAAAAAAGTCAGGTGATCCTGGAAGTGAGCTTGCTGGGGAGCAGAAAATAGGTATTGATGATTTTCCTGCTGAATGCTAGCTATTCAGTTTTCTAGGACTCTCATGATGTCCCAAGTGGGAGACCACCTTCATCTCGTTATCCTGTGAGTAGACAGAAGGCATTCTTCATTTCCACCCATGGCAGAAGGAGTGTGTTTACCACTTCAGCTTTATAAGGATCTAAATATGAGGTTTAGAAGCTCACAACATAAGCCTACTTCACATAGAAATAAGTGGCTTCCCTACCCCAGGGTTGGAAATTAGAACTACTCCAACATTCTGAAGACTTGTCCTGCACATAGGAAGCTACCCACGTAGTTTATTTGCCTATTTCAAGAATGCTCTGATCTTCCATCTTTAAAAATGTTCTGTAAGTATTAGCCTGTTTTGTTAATTATGCACACTTGTAGTTTTCATGAGGGATCCTTGGACGTTAGATCAGCTGCTGTGTTAGACACTGTTTTGTCTCATGTGGGATGCTGAGGAGGAGTTTCATGGTCCTGAAAGGGCAGAAAATATCCCAGTCAAATAACCAGTATCATTCCATGGAACAAAGTCATGTGGAAGAGAAGTTTGGTGTGGAACTCATGTGACTTTTTAAAATCTGCTATATTTGTACATATGTTCTAAGTCTTTAGATATGTTTGAGTCTGTTTCAATTATTCACAGAAGTATGATGAAGACTATTTGGTACACTGGGGAGTGATTGCTTCTACGTCTTCACCCTAGCCTTTAGAATCTGGGACTGTGGGACATTCTTCGGTAGTGGGACTTTGCATGTGTGATTAAGCTAAAGATCCTGAAATGGGGAGACTGTCTTGGATTATCAGTGTAGTCCCAATCTAAGCACAGTAGAGAACCTTTGGGTTGTGATCAGAAATAGGTGTAATGATAGATAGGTCAGAGAAATGCTACACCATTGCACTGAAGACAGGGAAAATGGAGCACAAATCAAAGCCTCTGATGGCTTCTAGAACTGAAGGAGGCAGGGAAACAAACCCTCAGCTTCCAGAAGATAACACAGCCCTGAGGACACTTTGGATTAATCCAGTGAGATTTGTCTTACACCTTTAGACCCCTCCCATAACTATGAGATAATAAATATCAAATTTATGTCAATTAATTACAGGAGCAATAAAAACCCAATACAATAGATAGTTTATTCAACAGAGACAAGGGAGGGAAGGGATGAGTGGATGGAGAGGCAGCAGTGGTTGGGACGTTCAGGAAGTCATAATGAAACCTGCACATTGATGATCAGGATTTTCACATTTGACTTAAATTTAGAATTACATCATGGAAGTCCACAATTCTCCTAGTTGTGTATTTCTATAAATACTGTTAGACCAAACGATAAACAGAGAGTGATTTTACACAGGTCAATAAGTTTATCCAAGAACAGTGTTACAGTGGTGTTGTTTTGCTATAGTAATTTATGATTGTGTTCATAGAAGTTAAACAAAGAAGTTAAAAAAAAAATCAATGTTTTAAAAGGCAGAATTAGGATTACGTAAGTTTCGTTGAAACCAGAACCCTTCACTGAGCCAGTCAAGAACAGGTACCAGTCTAAGGATGGACACATTTATTTTTCTATGTAAGGTTGTGATTCAAGGCTGTACATGTATAAGGCTGTACATAAGACTCCTCCTCCATGACAACCACAACTACAGCTTCTTCTCCTTCCCTTCCTCCTCTTCTTCCTCACTCTTCTTCTTGGTCCTCCCTCTTCCTCTGTTCACCACTTCCTTCCTTAGAGTCTGGCATAAGTCACTCCATTTTGATTTGGACAGCCATCACCCTAGGGGAAGGTTCAACTTCAGCAACTAGCTGCAGGAGCAGAGCAGGAGCTGGTTCCCATGTGGGTTTGTTCATATGAGAACACAGAGGGAAAGAGAATGGCCTAAGAAATGGTATAGTAGTACCATTTTGATTATGAATTTTCTGATCCATTTCAGCTTCTAACCTGATATCTTTAAATACAACTTTGACTGTAGTTACCAAGTGTTGCTAGGGCAACCATGACACAAAAGACAATCACATTAACCTCAGGAATGATACACCTACGAAACAAACCTAGAACTGGAGTGTACTGGAAATGGAAATTGAAGATGCCTTGAAATAATAGTGTCATGCTTCTTCCCCTTACATAAGTAGAATCTTCTAGCTAAGAGAAGGCTCTCCGCCCCCTGGTGGGGGGCAGTTCTGGGTCCAGGAGAGGCTGACATGGAGAAAAGAGAAATAATTTCCTTAAAGGCTATACTGGCTGTACTTCAGCTGGGATAAAGAAGGCCCCTCTGGGCTAATAGCTCACTCCAAAAAGTATTGGCACTATAGGAACTCCATAGAATATCTTCCTGGGAGTTAATTATATGAATTGTTTTTAAGAAAAAAATCATTCTTTTAAACCAACAATCAATAAATCATAAAATGGAAGAGATAGTTTGTGTCTATATTTAAAATAAGACCCCCCCCCCCCCCCGCCCAGGGAACTGTTGCCACAGATTCTAGGTTCTTACCCTCCTATGCTCCCAAAGGAAAACAGAAAGAAGGACTGAGGAAGCTTGACTATAAGACAGGACTAATATACTCCCTATTAACTTTCTCTTCAATCTTTTCCCTACCATAAAGGATAACAAATGGCTAGACATTGCCTTCTAAACTATAGCCCAAAGGGTGTTAAATGGACAAGCGTCTCTGGCAGCACTGGACTCTAACATGTGCGTACTCTCCACAACTTGATTTGATGCTTTCTCTCTAGTGAGCTCCGATTTCCTTTGCCACTCACCTTATAGTATGAGCCAGGTCATTCAATGATCCTCACACAAGTAGCCCTGTAGTACTCCCCAGGGAAGCCATCTCTGTGTGTCCAAATCTTCCCTGCCCATCACACACCTGTCCCAACAGCATTGTCTAGAGCTGTCTAGACTCAGTCAGCAAGGGAGTCCCTTTCTTCTACTAATGCCGACACTTCATCCCTTTAGCAGTAAAACCAAACCAAACCAAACACTCCCTTTACCTTCTCTGCCCTAGCTGTCTTTACAGGGAAGCAGGCTCTAGGGAAGATTAGCCTTCAAAGGATGCTCTTCCAAATCAACTGGTCAGAGCAATAAACTGGGCTGTGACAAAGGCTCAGGGAAAACCTGAGGTGACTCAAGGGAGTCTGAGATGAGGATGAACTCTCAGGGTTGTTCTACATTGGGATAGCTGTCTGCCTCTTTACTCATCTTGGTACAGCTGTTATTGGCTTCAGGTTGTATGGGCTAGCTAAGATGGCTATTCAGCAAATGCAAAGGCACAATATTCTGTTAAATTTGCACCAGGTAGACAGTGAATGATGATGATGATGATGATGATGATGATGATGATGATGATGTGTGTGTGTGTGTGTGTACCCTACCCCATATTTGGGATATATTTATACTAACACAATTTGTTGCTGATCTGAAACTCAAACTTAACTGGATGTTCTGTATTGTGCCTGGTGTTCCTATACCCAGGAAGGAACATAATCCTGGTTCAATTAACTCTTCTCAGTAGAGGTGAATCCCAGAGAGGCTGGCAGAAGAGAGCTGCAGGTGGGTAGCCAGTGGGAGGGAGGGGCATCAGTCCTTCAGGTCTGACGGGATGTGTGCTGGATGCCACAGTTTCCAACACAGGCATGTGGGATTTCCCACTTTGCATTGTCTTTAGTTGTCACTGTGAGAGTCTGACTGATGTGAATGGGCTTTTAGGATCTGAACACTATTTGGTGAAAATAAAGCAAGGATGTTTCTTAGGTAGGTCCTCTCGATGTAGTCAAGGAATAGTACTGCTTGAAGATGAATTAGACAAACGGCATGCCCTTCCTCATTGCCCAAGGGGCTGGGGGGACATTCTCCTTTATGCTCAATGTATTGCTTTACTATGAGCAAGCAGGACCGACTTCAATCGACAATTGATTTTATTACATGATATTATACAGCTGTGAACTCATGGGAACATCACATGTTCTCTGGCATCTTTGGAGTGAATGCAACCTGGATCTGCTGTTTCATCAGAATAATTGAGTCTGTTAATGAAGGATGTTTATGAAGGATGGGCCAAAGCATGGAGCTAATTGGTTGCTTTGTATGTTAGGGTGGACATTCCCTACCTGACTTACAGCTGCATTTCTAGTCCACCTTGTTTTGATTTTTATAGACTTGATTCCAATAAATGATGTTTTAATTTTATTCTTTGGTTTACCTTGAACAATTCTGCATAATTACAGAAGAGTTCTAGGAATCCTGCCAAATGTAAAGACATGTTCATAACAATAATAAAGCTGGTGACGATTCATGAATCCATTGACTGATTGTGTGTGTGTGTGTGTGTGTGTGTGCGTGCGCGCGCGCGTGCGCGCGCACGCTCGCATGCACGCATGTGTTTCCAAGTTTGTGTATGTTTGTGTAGAGGCCGGAGGTGGACTCTGAGTGTTTTTCTCTATTGTGCCCCGCCTTAGTTCTCAAGACACAGTGTTTTGCTGAGCCTAGACCTCATCTCTTTGGTGATACCAATTGGCTACTGAGCTCCAGGGATCCTCTTCTCTTCCTACCATCCTGAGCTGGGTTACAGAGGTATGCTGCAGTGCACAGCTCTTTATGGGTGTGTCTGGGATTTGAACTCAAGTCTTCATGCTTATGCTATAGTCTCTTGACTGACTAGGCCATTTCCCTAGTTCTGAATAAATATATATTTAAATACTTCTACATGCCAGATACTCTCCTATGCACTGGGAATCCAGATAAATAATCAAGACAGGAAAACTTCTGCCTCCATTGGATTTGTGTTTAAGGTATTATCATGAAGACAGATTTAAAACGGTAAGCTGTGAATCAATAATAGATGTTATAGGACAAATCAATGGTGGGAGACAGAGTGTCACAGGGTCACAGCTTTCAATGGACTGAGTACCTACCTTGTCTATCCATGGGGACATTCATTATGTTACAGATTATCCTCCTTCTGAGGACCCATGGGAGAACCGTCCTTTGATGTCTGAAAAGGCAGAAGCTGGGCTCTCTCAAGTAACCAAGTATCATGTGTTGCTCACCACCCGATGAAGCTCACAAGGAACCTGAAACCGTGGCCTGGGCTGGGTGCCAACCTTACTCTGGCTTCACCTTACCCTTTCCACCTAATTTTAGCCTCTGTGGCGGTTGACTCACCTGCTCTCTTACGCCTCCTTTTATGATGCTAGATCCTATGTATGTTGGTAAGCACCTTAATGGTTTTAGCAAAGTGAGGCACAACAAAATAATAAAGCAAATACCTACACACTTATGTACATACACAGTATACACACGCAGATAGAAACGAACTACCACGTGCACATGTAGCACAGCTTTCTTAGTTTGCTGTTTCTGTGTAAGTGGTGTGTGTGTGTGTGTGTGTTTGCGCGTGCACATGTTTGTGTATGTGAGTGTGTGCAATATCATGTGGGGTTGAGAAGACAATCTGGGGTATTGGTCTCCATATTCTACTTTGTTTGAGGCTCCTTCTTCCTTTGTTGTTATGTACCCCAGGCTGGCTGGCTTAGCCGGCTTGGGGGCTTCTGGAGATTTCCTTGCTTCTTCCTCCATCTCCCCATTGGAGTGCTGGTATCACAGATATGGTGTAATTCCAGCTTCATGTGGGGATTTCAATTCCTCAAGCATGTGTGAAACATACTTCACCCACTGAGCCATCTCCCCCGACCTCAGAAGTTTTGTTTAAACTGTCATGTTTAAAATGTCATAATCTTTTTAATTTAAAGATGTGAGAATAGGTTTATCTGTGGTTCTTCTAAATCCTTTCCCAAAAGCTTTCAGTCAGTGAGCTTCAAAGTTCTGGCATAACTAAACCCTTTGAAACATCATGACAACATTACTTAGGCAGTTAGTTTTGTGTGTGTGTGTCGCACACACCACACTATTAAGGGAGGCACTCTGCTTTATTCATCAACAAACCAAGGTTATAAATACTTACTCTATGTTTTTCATTTTAAGCAATAATTTGTGTTCTTAAATCCTTCATTAAAAAATTATTTTAGTTTATATGTGTGAGTGTTTTCCCTGGGTGTCTCTGTACCATGTGCATGCCTGGGTGCCTGTAGAGGTCAGAAAAGGGTGTCAGACGCCCTGGAACTTGAGTTTCAGCTGATTATGTGGGTACTTGTAACAGAACCTGGGTCTTGTGGAAGAGGAACCAGTGCTCTTAATCTCTGAGCCATTGTTCTAGCTCACAGTGTTCTAAATTTCTTAATAGCAAAAAGTAAAACAAAAAGAAAAGAAACCCAGCATCAAAGGACTGCTAGTGTTCAGAAAACTTGGTTATCTAAGTTTATTCTCACTTTTAAAAAGGCGGGATATGGTGGTGCATGCCTTTAATCCCAGCACTCTGGAGGCAGACAGGCAAATCTCTAGCTTGGTCTACATAGTGAGTTACAGGTCAGTAAATAGTGAGGTCCTATCACAAAACAAGCAAACAAGCAAACAAACAAAAAATCTTTGTCATTTCTCTGTCATTGGGCAATCCCTGTGTCTTTCTTAGGGTTCTGTTTTCTAGGTAGCCTCCCTGGAGTTGTGAGTAGCAGTCTAGTCATCTTTGTTTTACATCTAGTATCCTCCTATGAGTGAGTATATTCCATGTTTGTCTTTCTGAGTCTGGGTTACCTCACTCAGGATACATGAGCAACCTAGACGTGAGTGGGGGTAATGAAGGACAAGGATCGAGGAAAAGAGAGCTTGGGAGAGCAGGAGATCCCAGCTGGATCAAGAACAGAGAGGAAGAACAAGGAATAAGAGACCATGATAAATGAAGACCACATGGGAATAGGAAGAAGCAAAGTGCTAGAGAGGTCCCCAGAAATCCACAAAGATACCTCCACAACAGACTACTGGCAATGGTCGAGAGAAGGCCCGAACTGACCTACTCTGGTGATAGGATGGCCGAACACCCTAACTGTTGTGCTAGAAATCTCATCCAATGACTGAGAGAAGCGGATGCAGAGATCCACAGCCAGGCCCCTGGTGGAGCTCCAGGAGGGATTGTATGAGCGAGAATTGTTGAGACCAAGATTGGAAAAGCACAGGGACAAATAGCCAAACTAATGGAAACACATGAACTGTGAACCAATAGCTGAGGAGCCCCAACTGGATCAGGCCTTCTGGAAAAGTGAGACAATTGAATAGCTTGAACTGTTTGGGAGGCATCCAGGCAGTGGGACCCGGACCTGTCCTTAGTGCATGAGCTGTCTGTTTGGAACCTTGGGCATATGCAGGGGTCACTTTGCTCAGCCTGGAAGGAGAGGACTGGACCTGCCTGTACTGAATCTACCAGGTTGAGCTGAATCCTTAGAGGAGTCTTTGCCCTGGAGGAGATGGGAATGGGGGGTGTGCTGGGGGGAGGGAGGGGAGGGCGTGAGGAGGGAGGACAGGGGAATCTGTGGCTCATATGTAAAATTAAATTAAATTATAAGACAAAAAAAGTTGAGAAAAAACTTTGTCAAACTTAATTTTAATATAGTTTTTATGTCTTGACTGTTATGTAACCATATATTAGTAGTTATCTATGAAATTCAAAATTCTTTATAAACACCACTTTTAATGGCTGAGTAATATTTTGCCCTATAATACTGTAGTATGCTAAGCTTTTTCCAGTGTTGGAGGTCTAGACCTTCCCTTCCATTTGCTAAGAAGTTGCTATGACAATTTCTCAGAGCTAAAACCCAACTTTGTTGGTGTAAAAATGTATATGGTAACTTAAACAACTTTATGTAAATTATATTTCAGAAATATTGAATATGGTTATGCTTGAATTAGAGATGTGTGAATGCCCTAACAAAGTGTCGGGTTTTAACCCCCTCTCACTGGTATTGATTAGAGCACCTGAACAAAATGAATGGCGGGAACAAAGCCTTCTGCTGTTGACAGGTGAAAACGGGCCGTTTTGACTCCTGTCTGCACATCTTTGAATATTAATGAGATTTACTTTAAACCATGTTTCCAGGAGTTTGTCTTTTCTCTTTAATGGCTGATGAGACGTTTAGCTCATTAATATGTCGAGGAACTTTTTTTTGGTCTTATTTTTGTTTCTTTTGGTACAACAAAGTCTGTCTGAAGGTTAGCTTGTTTCACGTCTCACATTAAAAACAAAAAACCCCTGGATTCTTAGGAAGTTCATCATTTTTGTTTGTAACTGTAACTATGAAGGTTTTTTTTTTTTTTCCATTCCGTTATGCCTTACACTTGGTGTTAGTGGCATGTGTAAAGGTGATAGAGTTCTATATGTTTAAAGTTCAATTGATTTTAGGTGACCTTCTTAGAGCCTTTAGCCATATTTGCAATTCTACCCTTCGAAGAAAGATTCCTTTGTTCTAAGACTTATTCCTCTTGGTTCTGTTCCCCCTATTGTTTAAAATTCCCGAAGAGTAACGTTAGCAATGGTGATGATACATAGTTGTGTGGCTTGCTTCTCGTTTTAATGGAGATGTCTGCAATGTTTCATTGTTAAGTATAACAGCCCCTGGCTTAAAACAGATCATTAGGGATGAGCTGGGAAACTCAGCAAATGTCTGATCTGCATCTATCAAATGTGTTATGATCCTATCTTCTGGTTTAGACTTAGTGGCTATTGCTTTTGGTAATTTTTTATTTTCTAGCATTGGGATTTTTTGGCTTTTGGCAAATATTTGTATTTAATCATGGCAGATAATAAAACGAAATAAAATGAATTGGTGTTTCCCTTAAAATTAGTGTGGTACTTAAAAGAGTATGAGTGACATAAATTTTTCTTGTTTAAAATACCCACTCCTCCTGATTTTGGAGTTGGAATTGGTTATGTAAGATTCATGGCATGAATTGGGTCCCTTTTACCATTTCTCTATGCCCTGAAAAAATTGAGCCAGAGAATTATCTGTTCCTTCAAGTATTTGGAAATGTAGTCATAAAGTATTCTGAGAACTTTTATAGACTGATTATTTGATAACTTTTTTGGCTTGTATCATAGTTATTGGCTTCCCCAGGATAATATTTTTAGAGTCACTTTTGAAATATTGTGTTTCCCCTACCTCCATTCTCATTTCTGTGATACTCCATTATTACAATAGGTCCATGTATGTTACATTGTTCCTGGGAACCGTTCTTTAGCACTAGCAAATGATCAATACTCCAAGTTAATGATCTCTGCCTGGGCTGCCTTCCACTTCATAACTGCGTTTCTTCACCTGCTCCCTTGTGTAGATCTTTTTCTCTGTCTACATTTCCCCTGCTTGCTTCCTTCTTTTCCTTCCTCCCTTTCTCTTGCTTTTTGGTATATTTCTGAGATAGACATTACTGCCTCACTGAAACCTATGAGAAGGGGGAGGCTGCAAGTTATTAAAACTTGTATTTATTTTATTCTTTGCATGTATGTCGGTGTCGTGAGTGTGTGTGTGTGTGTGTGTGTGTGTGTGTGTGTGTGTGTGTGTGTGAAGGTCAGAACAGGATGTCAATGCTTTTCTCTGTTTCTCTCCACATTAACTGACTTAAGACAAGAGCCCTCATGGACCCCAGCACTCATGGATTTTGCCAGGCTGTCCAGCCAGCAAGTTCCAAGGATCCACCTGTCTCTGTCACCCACCTCCAGTGCTGGGGTTACAGATGCAAGAAGCAAAAAACTGGCTTTTTGTGTGGGCGCCGGGGACTCAAACTCAGGACCTCATGTTTGCAAAGCAGGCACTTTACCAGATAAGCTGTCACCCCACTCTGGGGCTCAATTTTGAATGGCTTTTGTTTTTTCTGCTTAGAGGTATTTATCTGTGCAGAAGCAAAGGGAAAGATGTGGAGGCTGCCAAGTTCTGTCTGCAAGGTGGGCTGGTGGGCTGGCAGGCCGGGGACGGTGCTTTAGTTTGAGTCCCAAGGCAGGATGTCTGCAGAGTTCCTTCCTAGGGGGAGGTCAATTATTTTTTCTCTTAAGGTCTTAACCTTAAGAGAATGAGGCCCACCCACATTCCAGAGGGCAGTTTGCTGTATACACCTTCATCTTATTTAAAATCACCTTCACAGAAACATTTAGAATGACATGTAATAAGTACCTGGTCACCATGATCTATATATGTTGGCAAAAAAGGCTAACCATTACAAAGCCACAGTTCCGGGGTCAGCTGCAGCCTCCTTCCTTGCGTGCCCTCCTTTTTATTATGTTTCTCACCCCAGAAAAGCCCTCTGCTTTCGGAAGGTAACTTCAAGAAAGTTTAAGCCTTCTAGCTTCGCAGATGTCTGCAGGCCCATAGGAAACTCCTAGGCTGCACTCCGCACACTGTGGCCATTCCTTTTCTGTTCTGTGATATCCACTCAGGCTCCAGCTTTTGTGATCTTCCTGGGCAATGCTTTAGCTCTCTGCTCACAGAAGCCCTAAAACCCCAGAGGGATGCACATCAGACTGCAAAGAAGTGTCTGCTGTGCTGCATGTTCCTCAGCTCCATGGCAACATCTGCTGCAGGATGTCATCAGGGCTCCAGGTCTTTGTGCTCTGTCTTCCCCAGTCATCTCATTGCTTCTTTTCCAGGATACGGGCCTTCATTTAAGTGATCCACAGCCCAGTAGCTGCTAGGACTATAAGCTTCCTTAAAAAGGAAAAGCAGGAGCAGAATATTTGTTCTTACATTTGAAAACAAATCTCACTCAGTATCCTTGACACGTATTAACTGTACAAATTAAAGAAGTCTGTGTGGTGTTCCCACATGTGCACAGATGTAGAATATTATTTTAAGGTGTGTTACATTTGTTTATGCTGTGGAACATTCGTTTTAATGATGCAAAGATGTTTTTGCATTCTTTTATATTGCATTTGTTTAACTTTGTGAAGCTGTGTTACTTTGCCTGTCTAAAACACCTGATAATCTAATAAAGAGCTGAATGGCTGATAGCAGGAGAAAGGATAGGCAGGGCTGAGAGGCAGAGAGGATAAATAGAAAGAGAAATCTGGGAGGAAAAGAAGAAAGAGCAACAGAACAAGGAACAGGAGGATACTAGAAGCCAGCCACCCAGCCACCCAGCCACCCAGTCAGCTAAGAACTAAGAGTAAAAGTAAGATAGACAGAAGTAAGAAAAGGAAAAAGCCCTGAGGCAAGAGGTAGACAGGATACTTTAAATTAAGAAAAGCTGGCAAGAAACAAGCCAAGCTAAGGCTGGGCATTTATAATTAAGAATATGCCTCTGTGTGTGATTTATTTGGGAGATGGGTGGTGGGCTCTCCAAAGAGCCCAAAGAGTAAAAGAGCCCAAAAAGAAAAAAAAAAACCCAACCAACTACACACAGATCCTGTTCCCTCTTTTGTCCTTGCTTTTCCCATCCACCTCTGCAGCCTTTCCACTTCCCAGGCCTTCTCGCTGCTCTTGCACCTCTACTTTCCAGTTAACTTATTTATTTTTTCTCATACAACAAACTATATGAATACTTGTTCTGCCTCCCCCACCCATTCATTGAATAAAAATTACATATGTCATTCTGATTGGTTAATTGCAAGTCACATGACCATTAGGAACCAATCATTCCTATGGAGACAGGGCTGCCCTGATGTGCACAGACCAGTCAGCTTTCTTGATTTCTGTGCTCTCTCTATCATTCTATTCCTCACATCTTTCAGTTTTTCTCTGAGATACTTTATTAAATGTGTCCTTCACAGTGCTGAATGTGTTTCCAACAGTTTTCTTTTTATAGCCTCTAATATGATTTTTAATGCAATTTATTAAAACTTACATTGTGTTTTAATAATTTTTCCTTTTCTTTTTTAATGCCTTTATTTCAATCTGTTCTCATTTCTTCTCTTAGCTTCTTGGCCCCCTTTTTTATACCCTGTCAAAGCTAACTCTTTGTATTTTGTGGTAATATGGCAAATGACTTAAAAACTTAATTCTGGGCTGCACAATAATGTAAAAATGTACTCGAGGTCTGTGGTGGTTTGAATAAAAATAGCCCCCATAAATCCATAGGGAGAGGCATTTTTAGGAGGTATAGCCTTGTTGGAGTAGGTGTGACTTTGTTGGAGAAAGTGTGTCACTAAGGGGTTGGCTTTGAGGTCTCAGAATGCTCAAGGCAGGTCCAGTATCTCACCGTCACTTCATGCTGCCTACAGATCCAGATGTAGAACTCTCAGCTCCTTCTCAGCACCATGTCTGCCTGTGTATGGCCATGCTCCCCATCATGATGATAAGGGACTAAATGTCTGAACTGTAAGCCAGCCCCAGTTAAATATTTTCCTTTGTAAGAGTTGCTGTGATCATGGTGTCTCTTCACAACAGTAGAGACCATAACTAAGACAAGGCCCATGGCTAAAATGACATATTTTTTATATTTTACCACAACAAAAATGTTGTGTTTCCTATAGAATATAATGTTCAATATGTATTCTTTCTCTAACTGTTCAAAAGAATATTCCTTTTCCATTGTAATAAAATGTTGTATTAGTCTACGTGTTTTGATTATTTGCTTGATTCCTTTTGTTTGTTAACTTGTCTATAGTCTTGGCAATATTTATGCAAGTTAGTTTTGTCAAAAGTTAGAAGACACAGTGGATCCAGTGTCTTTTTTTTTTTTTCAAGTAAAAGTTACTTTTCCTGTTGGATTCATGTCATAAATAATTTGTATATTCAGGAAACTTGGGGTAGATTTTAATTTTGGACAAGAACTTACTGGATGTTTTGTTCTTTTCATCCTTGCTTCTGTTTTCTTCTTGAGTGAGGAGAATAGAATGTTCACCTCTCCAGCCTGTGCACATCTATGCTCAAGCAGTCCTGCCCTTAGCTGGCACTGCTCCAGAAGCTCTCATTCCATTATGATTTTCGTTTATGGAACATCTAATGCCTTCTAAACATCGGGGATAAAATATGCTGTAGTGAAAACCCATCTGCCACTGTATGGAGAACAGAAGACAGGCAGCTTCCCAAATGAAATAAGAGAAAGACAGTAGAGGTTCGCAGGGACACAGGAGTCGAGCCGGTCAGACATCAGTTCATGTGTGTGTGTGTGTGTGTGTGTGTGTGTGTGTGTGTGTGTGTGGTTTCTGGTCATTATGTTTACTTTATATCACTGCTGGGACACCCCTTAAGAAGAGATTTGGGACTGGGGATTAGCTCAGTGGTAGAGCGCTCGCCTAGCAAGTGCAAGGCCCTAGGTTCAGTCCTCAGCTCTGAAAAACAAAAAAACAAAAAAACAAAAAAAGGATTTTTGTTTTATCTAAAAATGGATCCTGACCTGAGGTGGGTTTTTTTTGTTTCTTGTTTTTTTTTAGAGATTTAAATTTGTTTTGTTGGTAACATTTTAAAAAGAAAAGTCCTATTAATTCTGCCACTATGCAAATTTCCCTGAACTTTTATGAAGTTTTCTTCAATCTTCATCCCATACTTCTATATGGCAACAGGTTATGTGTTGGGTTCAACTGACAGGACTCTAGAATTGATTGGACTGGGTTGATGTTCTTTTTAGTCTTTGTCAGCTTGACATAAACCAGAGTCATCTGAGAGGAGGGAGCCTCAACTGAGGACTTGCCTCCATCAGACTGGCCTGTGGGCATGACCACAGGGCATTTTCTTGATTGCTAATTGATGTTGGTGGGCCAAGGCCACCGTGGGCAGTACTATCCTTAGGCAGGAAGACTGGGCTCTTTAAGAAAAGTTGCTTAGCAGGCTAGTAAACAGCACTCCTCTATGGCCTCTGCTTCAGTTCCTGCTTTGGTTTCCTTCATGGTGGACTGTACCTTAAGCCAAATAAACCTTTTCCTTCCTGAGTTGCTTTTGTCCAGTGTTTTATAATAGCAACAGGGAAGCAAATTGGAACACAGGATAGAAAAAACATCCTCTTTCCTGCTTTGAAGGTTCCTCACCATTGACCCAGGGTGGCACCTCAGCCCAGTTTTTATCTTCTGTCCCCAACACACAGAAAATAGTGGGTAGAATTCCTTCTCAGAGATTTGAGTCAGGTCTCTAGACTTCCCTTCTGATCTCTCAGGCTCAATTCATGTCAATCTTTCCTCTTTGTTTTGCCCAACTCTACAGGTGGAATTATTTCAAGCAGTAGCTTTTTGAGGTATCTCAGTATTTCCTTTTCATCCAGCCTCCCTCTGCCTCCAGAAGTGAAATTACCAGCTCTGTTCTTTTTCCTGATTGGCTCCTGTGATGGCTAGTTTTCCGTCAACTTGACAAAAGCTACAGCCATCTGAGAGGAGGGAGCCTCATTTGAGGAAGTGCCTGGGTAAGATCAGACTATAGGCAAGCCTGTAGGGCATTTTCTTAATTAGTGATTTAAGGGGGATGGCCATTGTGGTGGGGCCACTTCTGGGCTGGTGATCTTGGGTGCTATAAGAAAGCAGGGTGAGCAAACCCATGTGAACCAAGCCAGTAAACGGCACCCCTCTTTGGCCTCTGCACCAGCTCCTGCCTCCAGGTTCCTGCCCTGCCTGAGTTCCTGCCCTCACTGCTTTAGATGATGAACTGTTATATGGAACTGTGAGTGAAATAAACCCTTTCCTTTTCAAGTTGTTTTTGGTCATGGTGGTTCATCACATCAGTAGGAAAGTAAGATCGCTCCCAACTGATGGCAAAGTATGCTCTATAGAGACTGGATCTTAAATATTCAGGAAAGATTATGTCAAAAGTTTGTTCCTATCTGGAGTATTACATTATTAAGGGCAAATAAAAGGAGTTTCTAATGTCCTTATGTAAGAGTAACGTGTATGACTCCTATCCTGAATTTCTTCAGATGCCTTGTTTTGAAAGGATATGAAATTGGGAGAGTTAGGATGGCCTCACAGTGGCAGTGACTTCATGAGAGTGCTATCATGTTTTTTGACTCATCATCTTTTGGGATTCTCATCAGAGGATATTGCTGATATTGGCTTTCTCTTAGCTCTTTGTAAGTTAAGGGTGGGTGCTGAAGACTGAAAGCAGGATATCAGGGTATTATGGACAAGTTCAGAATGTTTCAGGTAGTCTCATGGAACTGCACAGGAAAGTGCAGGTAGCTGGGTGGAGTGCTCATCCTGCAGAGCTGAGAGGGAGGATGTCATTTGGGGCCTGATCTTCTGTCTCTTCTTCCCTAGACTCTCCCCTCTGCCTCCTCCTCGCCCCAGCAGCCTTCAGCTGCTCCTGGAATTCCATGCTCATTAGCTACTGATGTAGAAACAGATATGTCTGTTTAAGGGTACTGTCTCAGGAATTGTTGCTTGTCAGTCTTAGAAGATCGTTGCTTAAATTTGTTTTCAGACCTATAGTTGCAGGATCCTGGTGGTTATAGGGGCTAAGAATTGTGTAGCCTGACTCAGAGTGAGTTGCTACCTGACTTAAACAAAACCAAAGTGCAAATATACTTACTTATAGTAGAAAACACACACCTAAGTATGATTATTTCCATGACTTTAGATACTTACATGTCCATTTAATTATTTACCACATGTTCTAAAAGTGATGGTTTTAAGGCAGGATGGAAAAGATGCAAACTGATACATATAGATAGGAAAAAAGGATCCTCCCAGGAGTTAAAAGGCTAAAGCAGTATAATGGTTGTTCTAGTGAGATGGAGTGGCTGGCTTCTTTCCTCTGTGCCTGGCCATTTGTGCTTTTGTGTACTCAGGTTCCTTCTCTGAATTATTGTACTGAGCCAAATGAATTAATACATTAAGAAGCACCTTGAAATGTCTAATTAATGTTAAGAGCTGAGGACAAGGGAATAGCTCCTAGACTTTAGAGTAATCATAGTAACTCCTGAAATGCTAATGAATTTGGTGTGGGAGTTTAAAATTAAATTGGACTAGGCATTTGGCTAGCGCTAGAACAGACAGGAACTCTTCCCTGGAATGTTAATGCTAACGCACAGTGATGCCCAACATTATGAAACGTTCTACACAAGATAAACGAAAACCACAGCTATCTTAGCCTGCAGATCAGAGGTCACTGTCTTTGTTAGGATTGCTGTTACTGTGAAGAAACACCATGACCAAGGCAACTCTCTTTTTAATTTTGTCTTTATTTTATTATTAAGAAAGTTTCTATTCCTTTTACATACCAACCACAGATCCCCCTCTTCTCCCTCCTCCCTAGCCTTCCCCACACTCCCCCCCATTTCCACCTCCTCCAAGGCAAGGCCTCCCATGGTGGAGTTAGCAGAGCCTGGTACATTCAGTTGGGGCAGGTCCAAGCCCCTACCCTTGCACCAAGACTGTGCAAGGTATCCCACCATTAGCATTGGGCTCCAAAAGGCCAGCTCATGCACCAGGGATGAATCCCTATCCCACTGCCATGGGACACCTAAACAGCTCAAACTGAACAACTGTCTTGCCAAGGCAACTCTTATAAAGGAAAACATTTAATTGGCATTGGCTTCTGTTCAGAGGTTTAGTCCATTATCATCATGGCATAAAGCATGGTGGTGCACAGGCAGACATGGTGCTGGATAGGTAGCTGAGAGGTCTACATCTGGATCCATAGGCAGCAGCAAGTGTCAGTGAGACACTGGGCCTGACTTGAGCTTCTGAGACCTCAAAGCCCATTCCCTAGTGACACACTTCCTCCAACAACATCACACCTACTCCAACAAGGCCATAATTCCTAACAATGCTGCTCCCTATAGGCCTGTGGGGGCCATTTTTATTCAACACCACAATTAGTGTACCATAGAGTCAGCCAGCTGCATTTGTAACTGAACACACTCAGCTGCATTTGTTTCTGTGGTGTCAATGACTTCTGGTTACAGTGATGAGCAGTTGAAGCTACAGAGGCACAAAGTCTAAATAGTTACAATCTGGCTTATTTATATATCTTCTTTTTGAGACAGGGCCTTACTATGTGCCCTGTCTGGCCAGCAGCTTCCTATAAAGTCTATGTTGGCTGCATATTTTCAGTGATCCTCCTGCTTCTGTCTCCTGAGTGCTGGGATTACAGGACTGTACCACCACATTCTGCCTTCCTTGGGCTCTTAGCATAAACAAATCACTAGGTTAGAAAGCAGGACTTACCTATAGGAAACAATACAAAGAATACAAAAGAGTAGATTAGTAACTGATAGTTCCTATCCTTGGCTTAATATTTCAGTACCACAGAAAGGCCATCAGAGAGCTATTGGAGAAGAGTCTGCAGCAAGGAGGAGGAGCTAAATAGGAGAGCTGGAACATCACTTTGGAAGCCACTGCAGTAGAGTTGGAGGAGATGGAGACAACTGGCATAACACAGGGTCCTTTGTGGTCACAAGACATTTCAGGGTCATCAGTGGAACCAGTGAGAACGAATCTACTAGAGCAAATGGGTATGATGAAATTACTTGGAGTAAGGTCAAATTAGAATCTGGGGCACAAGTGAAAATTGGAAACAGTGCATAGAGTCTGATAGTCAAATAAGAATGTTAGTGGTTAAAGCTGTGTGTCTGGAAGAATGTTCCAGTCAAGATAGTGGGCCTGACTGGAGCTTCTGAGATCTCAAAGTCAATCCCTTAGTGACCCACTTCCTCCAGCAAAGTCACTCCTACTCCAACAAGGCTACACCTCCTAAAAGCACCACTCCCTAAGGACATATGGGGAGGAGCAATAACTGATCAGTATAAACCAAGATTGAAAGATCAGTGAGTGTGGTGAGTGCATTGTGAAAAGGGGAAAATACGAGAAAGTGACTGGCAATTGGTATGGGTTGGGATTCTGGGGTGGGTGCTGCTCATTGAAGTTTCCAGAGAACAACTACGCTATTGTAGACACTCTGCAGAGGCTCATTCATGGGTTAGCATTAGTGCTAATGAGACTGGAAAGCTTGCAGTGTGCAGGTCCTGGGCCAAACTACTTTGGGACATATGATCACCTTAAACAGTCATTCACTGGACACCCCTGTGTGTGGCCTACTTGCCCTGTGATCAGTAGGTACAATGTTTTTGGGGGTGTTTGAATAGATTCTTAACTTCCGCTGACCTCAATGCTAAGAACATCATTAGGTAGAATCAGAGACCCATGGTAGAGGGTTCCCCACTTTCCTGAAAGCTGCCTGTTTAATTATCCCCTTCACTGTATTTGAAGCATCTTGACTTAGGATTTTCTTTGTTCTCTTGCTTTAAAAACTTGATGAAACTATTACCATGTTGGAAGATGTTATTTAGTGTTCCTGGGCTATGCTCCCTCATGCTTGATTTCAGGATATACTTGTTCTCTATTTCTTTCAAGGTGAGAGTTGTGTTTTATGCACCAACAGTGCAAAGAGTAGTGGTAGGTGTTGGCACTTTGAAGTACCCGAAATGACTAAAATGAAGGTGTGACTATTAATTGACTTTGGATTGTTAGTAGGTATGTTAAATATCTCAGGCCCTTCTTTTTACTTTTCCTCCTGGATCATTTAGTCCTACAGCTGTTAGAGTTTTTGATAGGCAATCATGCGATGGACAGGTGCTAGCCATGGTGGTCTCCAGTGGGGTGATGGAGTCCTAGCACTTTGAGAAACTCATTCCATGAAGAAGTGAGCCCAGCACAGGCCAGATCAAGAGTAGGTGGAGGACATTTGCATGGGAGAGCTGTCCAGCATGGTGTATGAGAAGCCAAGTTGGTTAAGGCAAGTATGGACACAAGTGAGTACCTTGGTACAGGGAGGTGATGCTCTGGCATGATGAGAAGGTGTCTGAGAAGCATGATACAGGAAGACTCTCCAAGGGGATTCTAAAAGCTCAGTTTGAGGCAGGAGGGAGTCCACTTGGATGGTTATGGTAACCAACTGGTATTGTGTATAGAGTTGAGTAGGTAACAGAACCATGTCCATATGCAGATGAAAAAGGCAGAGAAGATTGGAAAATGATTGTCTTGTGTGTATGATTTTCACTGAACTAAGTAAACGTATTCAGGGAGAGAGAGGTGAATAAATCTTAGTGTTTGATTAGAATTGGCAGTATTTGTGTAAACTTGAGGTTTTAATGTAGTTAGACATACATACCAAGAAAATATATTCCAATGTATGTATATACACAAACTCACTTACATATAAATGTATCTACATACATAGGTATACTTCCTTTTTAAAGATTTAAGTTATGTGTATGGTATGTGCATGATTGTGTTATATACATGTATGCCTACATGCACATATACCTATACATGCACATATGTATGCATCTATGTATAAGTATATATGTATACATGTATGAGTGTGTGCATGTCTCTATATGTGCCTACATTTATGCATATATGTGCATATATTCTTGCATACATACACATGTATATGCACACACATGTATGTGTATATATGGATGTATATACATGTGCTATGTACATGAACACATAATTCTTTGCATAGGTATACTTCTTTTTTAAAGACTCATTTTTAATGTATGTGTCTGTGTGGTAGGTGCATGTGAGTGTCCACAGAAACTAGAGGTGTTGTATCTTTCTGGAAATGAGTTACACAAAATTTTGAACTCCCAGATTTGGGTTCTGGGAACCAAACTCAGGTCCTCTGGAAGAGAAATATTTGTTCTTAACTGCTGAGCCATCTTTTTGGCTTCATATATATAATTTTTAGCTCACTCACTGAAGTAGCCCAGGAGTCAAACAGGGAACAATCTAAATATCATCAGACTGAGTGTCTTTGCATATTCACAGGGAGACATTAGACAAATCCAAACTAAGAAGAACATTCCAGAACAGCCTTTAATCTTTGGCATTGTCCAGCTTGTAATGGCCAAGGCAAGGCAAGGCAGAGAACTGTTTTAGACTGAAAGACTGTTAGGTTCATGTTCTGATGATGTCAGCAGAGGAAGAGGGCCACAGGAGGTTGGAAGGTTGAAGATAATTCAAGGGGTCACAGACTGATAAGACATACTTTATTCACTCCTGAGGAAGGCTGGGTAGGCTGGCAGTTGCCAGCAGGCATGAAGGCACACACAACAGACCTTAGAAGTGTAGGAACACAGACCTACAGACAAACACACGGCAGATGCTCTGACCTCAAGCCATGTTTATACAGAATCACACAAAAGGAAATGCTCCAAAAGTAGTTTTTAACAGATTATATCACAGTTTACTTTGGGGGTACCCCGACATCCCATGTCAGCCATTTTATGCTGACTCATAGTTGCCCAGATGTCTGTGTCAGCCATGTTTTAGTTGACTCATGACAGCCTTTGCTGACAAGATAAAAACATCATTTTGAATTGTGTCTTTTTGTTATGAAGGACATCAGGACAGATAACAAAGCTGAAACAAGTATGTAGATTAGAAAATCTGTGTTAATTTCTTGATTTTGATGGTCATATGAGATTTTCTAGAATTATTATTTTGATAGGAAACATCGAGATATGCAGAGGTAGGTAGTTCATGGGCATCATGCTTGGCAATTTATCTGGAATAGTTGGGAAAAGTTCTTTGTATTATTTTCTCAACTTTTCTGTATATTTAACATTTTTTCAAAGTAAAAGCAAATGTTCTCCAATTTTTTTCTCTGGCAATATTGTGGACAAAATGTCCCAAGAAAACCCAGTACATAATACTTAAAATGCTGACTATAAAATAAAAGCATGGGTGAGCAGACAATAATAAGAGGAGCCAGCAGAGACCAGAATGTCAAGAAGGCACAATTCCCTGGAGTCAGCAGGGTTGGATGGTTAGCATTCCCTGAGAGTGTGCATATGCTGCAGCATGTAGAATGCTTAGGAAAGGAAACAGCTCAGTAAGAGGTCTGATTAGAGAACAGATACGTTCCTTCTACAGATTGAGACCTTCATATTCTCAGTCTTGGAACAGTTATTTACAAATTCTCTTGGGAACTTTCTTTTGGGAGGATGTATATGGGGAAGGATTTTGACTCACAGTTTGAGGACTACAGTCCCTCACAGTGGGGAAGGCTTGATAGTGAGTAATTCTGTGGTAGTGGGAACAGACAGTTGAGACTCCTCACCTCCTCTTATCTAGGAGAGGTGGGAAGCAGAGGATCTTTGGAGAATTCTTCATCCATAGCCCATGTTCCATGAAGAGCTGAGGTTAGAAATGCTGAGTGGCTAGAAAAATTTGAGTTAAGTGTGATGTTTAGATTCATCATTGTTAAGTGTTAAATCTTCTGTGAGGCTTTCTAAAATACAGACCTCAAGACCAAGCTCATATCCTGGCCTTGCTTACATGTTGAGAGGTTGAAAAACTCTAGCAGGTGTTCAGGATGCAGGACATCTCCATGAGCCTGGACAGAACCAGAACCAGAGACATGAAGAGGAGAGAGGAGGGATGCAGATCTATCCACCTGGTTCCTCCTACTTCTTGTTAATCCAACTTTGTCCTTGGACAGGAAGCTTTATTGTACAACTGGGTTCCATCATCTGGCTGCCACCAGCAGCTGTTTGGGATGCCAGAATTATCGTTGGAATCTAGAAGTGGAAAAGAAGCCAGATGATATAAATGTGTGGTTGTTGGTCTGGGCTATGTGATAATGGGAAAGGGAATGTTCACATATATACTGGGAAGGTACTAGTCAATCCTTAGGGCTGTGAACATGGTCCAGGAAGCTGACAAGGGGATCTAGAAGGTATGAACAGGTTTAATCAGATTCGCTGTTATGGGATGAATGTGGAATGCCCCATAGGCTCATGTTTTTGAGTACTTGCTTTTAGTTGCTAGTTCTGTTTCAGGAGGTTGTGGAACATCTCAAACATGGGTTCTACTTGGTGGCCATAGACTCATGGGGTGGGATTTGAGGGTTATAGACTGACCCACTTAGTCTGGCCCAGGTGTAGATGTGAACAGGCTATGCTATAAGCTCCTCCCACCACAGATAGAGCTGACCCAGCCTCCATGCCTCCTTGGTTATGATATACTCTACACCCTGAACCCTGAGCCAAGGTATATCTTTTCTTCCCTGAGTTGCTTCTGTTAGGTTGTGACGAGAAAAGAATGTATACAGGCATAATCCTCTTGAGCAGCCATCTCATCTAATTATGATCTTCACTTATTTTAGGTTTGACTCAATGCTTATGAACTAAGTGCACCAGTACCTTTGTGGAAAGGACACAAATTAGCCCAGCTAGATGGACATAGAGTGAGGTATTCCAGGTACTGTGGCTGCTCCTGATGATGTGCTTACAGTCTCCATCTACCTTTAGCATCACTCATTCTGAACTCCCTGTATCTTGTTTAGGAATTAAGCTGGCACAGTAACCCAGACCCTTATCAGAACTCTTAACTGCCCTGCCCTTGTCAGGTTGCAGATGGTAGCATATGCTTCTGGTATCTTCTTTACATACCTGAAGCACTTACCGCTGCATGCCAGAGAGCACATACTGTGAACATCTGCAAACTCTGGGACTGGAGGCTCGTTTTTGGATATAGCACACACTTTAAAAGAACAACCCAGGGTTTAAGCGTCAGAAATGAGTTCTCAGAAGCAGCCTTCAATGGCTGATTGGCCTGGGGATGGAGAATAATTGCTCCAGCTTCAGAATGTGTTGACTTCCAGTTTTCTATACTGATTCCTAGAGTTGTCCTGTAGAACTAAGCACCAGTACCCATAGCAATAAATTTGTTCACAATATTGGTTTTCCATACTTGCTTCTCATTCCCCTATGGATATCTTACTCACAAATGAACTGCTTGTACTCAGATCCTTGTTGGAGTTTGTGTCTGGGGACCCAGATTAAGATACATTTGTTGTATCTCACACAGTTGCTATAACTGCACATGGGCAATTAGAACTAAGGGTGCCAATTCTGAATATTGTTCAGACACATTCATTTCTTCCCTTGTTGTCAGGTGCCAAACTTAGTCCTTCATGGATATCAGTTTCAGATACTTCTACTCTTTAGCTTGCTTGTCTGCTGGGTACTAAGGACTTCATTGGCAAGTGGTCTCTGGAACTTTCAGTTCATAAACATCTTATCAATTGTCCTCTTGTTTCTCTCCAGGAGAGTCAATGACTCCAACCTTTCAGCATCCATATTTTGGAGCTAAGTTCTTCTAGTGGGACTGGTGTGATGAAGAGAGGAGGGAATTTAAAAATTCTGCTCTCTGGTCACTGTTTTAGACTGTATTTCATGTGGGCAAAATGATACTATATCAGCCTGTTGGTTCAATTCTAGCCATTGGGAAAGCAGGATCTATAACTTGTTGAATCAATGCATTTACTTTGTTTTGGGGCATGAGCCATTAATTTTGCAGGTGTTGGACCCAAGTCAGCCTTTCTTGAATGTTTTGTAAGTGAACCTAGGCCCACTGACACAATCACTGTTAACATAACTTCTTTTTCTTGGGGGCTGGTTCCAGGGATATGGAGCCTGATAGAGGAGACCTGTCTTCAGATGATGATAGTAGCAGGAATCCTGTGGTCATGAGGGGCAAAGTCATGCCAGTTCCAGTGAACCAAGAGCTACTCTCCCTGGCTCCTAACCATAGTCTGAAAGTGATGTCACAAGGTGGTTGGCAAGTCTTCTACAGTCATGACAGTTGATCATGGCCCCAGCAGTATCTCTGACTAACAGGTAGACATTGCAATGACTAGGTTAGAACAGGTCCACCTAAGGCATCCATCTTATCTTTGGTTTGGCCATTAGCCAAAGATTTGTTCAACCATTTTTGTTATTTGGGTGGAATTTGGTCTCATTTCACCCTTCTCCATACTGCCAGAGTAACAAATTAAGCTCATCAAGTTAGACTCAGTGATTAAGGTGAGAAGCAAGGAGTCCCATATCTATTCTTTCATTGGGGACTATGGAAAAATGGGACTGAAGAATGATTCTCTGCTGGAATTCTCATCATTGGTCTCTCTCCATCTTCAGCAATCTCACCCTTGGATATTTCTTGTAGGTAGAAGAGTAGTGAAACCTTGTTTTACATAGACTAGAATCATGGTATATTTTTTTATCTTATATATTATATACATATATATAATATTACACATATATACACACACATATAAAAATCATGATATATTTTTATCCAAGATCTGACATCTCACTTTGATGATAGACTCAATCAAAGTTTCCAGTTCAATGTTCTGTTAAATATTCATATTCTCACACATTGCAGTTTAGATTGCAGTTTTCAGAAATTTTTAAGAATGCACTGAAGCTGGGCTGTGGTAGTGCACACCTTTAATCCCAGCACACGGGAGGCAGAGGCAGGCAGATTTCTGAGTTTGAGGCCAGCCTGGGCTACAGAGAGAGCTCTAGGAAAGGCGCCAAAGCTATACAGAGAAACCCTGTCTTGGAAAAAAAAATGCATTGAAGACATGTGGAAGGAACTTTATTGTAACATCCACAAGATAAAAAACAAAACAAAACAAAACAAAACAAAAAACAAACAAAAAAACCCCCAAAAAACCATTGTGGCCAGGCAGCAGTGGTGCATGCCTTTAATCCCAGCATTTGGGAGGCAGAGCCAGGTGAATCTCTGTGAGTTCAAGGCCAGCTTGGTCTACAGAGCAAGATCCAGGACAGGCACCAAAACTACACAGAGAAACCCTGTCTCAAAAACAAAAACAACAACAACAACAAACCAAAAAAAAAAACCACCCCAAAACTAACCAAACAAACAAACAAAAAGCAAAAAACCAATTGTGGAGGGGAAGGTAGCTTACTCAGTGACACACTTGCTGAGTAGGCATAAGGACCCAAGTTCACCGTCAATAATCCACATGTAAAAAGCTGGGTGCCTTAGTACATACTTGTCATCCTAGGAGTGGCTAGGAGGAGACAGGCAGATCCCTGGGACTTGCTGACTAGTCTGCTGAGCCTAAATTAGTGAAGGAGAGTCCCTCTCAGTAAACAAGGTGGGTAGTACTTGAAGAGGGATGACACCCAATGTTGTCCTCTGTCCTCCATACATATGTACACAGACCTGCACATGCACCTGCATATGCATCTGCACACATGTGTAACACACAGTATAATTGTAGTTAACAATATAAGTAACACTAGGTTAAAAGATGGGTTAAAGGCATGTTGGTACTAAGTGCTACACATCAGTTAAAAGATGAATAAATTACTTATTTTATTTTATTTTTTCCTGAGACAGGTTTTCTCTGTGTATCCCTGGCTGTCCTGGAGCTCTCTATAGACCAGATTGGCCTTGAACTCAGAGATCTGCCTGTGTCTGCCTCCCTGATTAAAGAAGATACTGAAGTGTAGCTTTTCATAGTTGATGGCTTCTGGTGGGTGTGGGTGTGCATGTGGGAGGGGGAAAGGACCCTATTTTCTTTAAGGGGCTTCCCACTAGGAGTTTGCTCCAGTGAGTATATGGGCAACACAAATTGAACTTGGTGTTTTTTATTGGGGAGGGCCACAAGGGTGGGAAGGTGGACCTGGGAGGAATGGGAAGTATGTTTAGGTGCATTTTTATGAAATTCCTAAATAATTAATAAAAATATTATGTTGGGAAAAATGACTAAATTTCAGAAACTTAAAAACAAAGTTAGACCCATATAGCTTAATATTACTTTAAGCATTAGAAAAAATAGGGCTATTTAATAGTTTTAATATGCATGCTGTATTAGTTGGCTTTTGTTCTTATGATAAAACACTTGAGAACGGCAACTTAAGGAAGGTTGTAGTCTGGCTCATAGTGTGAGGGTATGTGCCCTCATGGTGGGGCAGGCACAGGGGTGAGTGTGGCGGTGGGACTGTGATGTAGCTCATCAGACTTTGTCTGCAGTCAGGAAGCACAAAGAGGGAAATTCTGGTGCTGTTTGCCATGTCCTTTGCATTCAGTCTTGGACCCGCATTCAGGGTGAGTCTTATCTCATCTGTTCAACTCTTCTGGATATACCCAAGTGTGTGTTTCCACTTTGATAATGATTGACCCCACCATTGGTCAGCTTGACATTCAAACACATCACTTTAAATCATAACATTTTACATTTGGTCTCCAAAGATTCATTTTCATCTTATAATACAAAATGAATTTAGTCTATCTCTACGAGTCTCCATAGTCATTAATAGTCCTAATCCTGTTCAAAGTCTAAAGTCTCTTCTGGGACTCAGGAAAGCCTCTTAATCATTGTCCTTTATGAAAAAAGGCTACATGCTTCTGGTATACAATGCTGCAGAATAAACATTCCAGTTTCAAAGGGGAGCAATGAGATTATAGTAAGGAAATACTTGACCAAAGCAAGCCTGAAGCCTAGCAGGGCAAACACCTCTCTCATTAACCATCTCGACCCTGCCTGCAGCTTTCTTTGGTGGGCATCCAGGAGCCCTGGCATCATATCAGCATCCTGGGGGTGTTACAGTGTTGAAAACCATGAGCTAACACCCAGATATTACGGTATGAAAACTTATTAGTAAACGGGCCATATTTTCAGCCCATAATAGAAGGAATGAAAATGGTCCAGATTCAAGGCTAAGTAGTCCCTTTACACCAATCACGCAAATGATGGAAAGTGGAATTTTGTGGTTATTTTTATGATCACAGGAAAGGTACATGTTATGGGTTTGTGGTCAGACAGTTAACATAACACAAAACATTTTATAGTCAGTCAATTCTTAGAACAATAGAAACAGTTTACAATGTATAATTCACAAGATTACTGAAGGAGAACAAATAAAAACAAAACAAAACAAGTTATCTTCTAGCTAAGAACATGGTCAAAGTCCATCATTGTTCAATTAAAAAGAAAATGAAGTCAGCTGTCCCTTAATAGGGGCTCCCTTCAAACTGAGGCTTTGCTTTCTCATCTTCACACAGCATTGCTGAGGAATGGAATTTGACCTTGCCACACATTAGCTGCCATCAGGGGTTTTAGAAATGGTGGTACAAGCATCCCAAACTCCTCATAGTTGAACTGCCTGCGTCTGCTAAGTCAGTAACATGTGGGTGATTCTCCTGCCTGTTTGAGTTGTAGCCTGGCCCCTTTGTATCACAACTGCCTCTGCCTCTGTGTCTTTGAGACTGACCCTAGGAAAAACATTCCTCGGTGGCCATTTTGGATCAGGGAACCCCTTAAAAAACATTGTCAATGCAGGCCTTCCTTTCAAACGTAATTGCATTGTTACAAGCTGGAGCCTTTAGTGGGTAGGCTTTTCCCTCAGGGTTCTTTTCCTACTGTCTCAGTACATAGCACCAGGTTTCTCTTTAATGGTTGGTGCTAATCTCTTTAAAAATTAGAACTGTTTTATCCACATATATGTCGTCTACAATTTCCAACTCTCACTGTCCTTTCCCCTCAAACTGCAGATTTTCATATCTTTCTATGCTATCTCCCCATAGATCTAGGATCAGTGAGTGTTAACCAAGCCACAGCATGAATACTGTCCAGTGTTGAAATTTCCCCTGCCAAATAAATTAGCCCATGACTTTTGAATTCAGCCTTACTCAAGTTATTGGGACATAGGAAGAAAGAAGTCAGATTCTGAAATGCTATATCAGAGGAATGACCTCTGGCTCAGTTCCCAATAAAGTCCCTGTTCCTCTCTGAAACCTCACAAGCTAGGCCTTCATTGTCTGTTTCTCCCAGCATTCTAGTTTCCAACCTCCCACCAAAATGGCCCATTATAGTGCACTTACAACACCCTAAGCTTTTCCAGCCTGCAGTTCCAAACTCTTCCGCATACTTTCTGCAAACCTGTACCAAAGGCTTACAAACAACATGGTGGGTTTATCATGGCAACAACCCCCTCCTGTATTAGTTACTTTTCTCATTGTGAATGTATGCCTGATCAAAGCACCTTAAGGAGGGGTTCATTTTGGCTCATCTTTAAGGGGACCAACCACCATGGTGGGGGAGGCATGTAGGTAACAACAGCTCTAGATGTAGTGGAAGGAACATGAAGCCACTGTTCACATTGAATTTGTAATCAGCAAACAGAGCTAGATGAGCTGGTGCTCAGCTTGCCTTTTCCTTTCTATTCTTTTCTGGATTTCAGCTCATGGGATAGTACTGCCCACCTTCAGGTCTTTCCTGCACATTAAACCTTTCTGGAAACAATGTTTTAGGGAAAATATCAATCTGTATTATACAAAGCTCTAAACTATTGGCTGAAAATACTTTAGTGTGAGGATTCATCTTATTTATTTAATTTTGAAATTATTAATGTTATTTTATGTGCATGTGGGTTTTGCCTTCATGTATGTTTATACACCGTGTACATGCCTGTTATCTTCAGAGGTCAGAAAATGGCATCAGATCCCCTGGAATTAGAGTTACATCCAGTTGTGTGCCACTATGTGGGTGCTGGAAATTGAACCCAGGTCCTCTGGAAGAGCAGCTAGTGCTCCATCTCTCCAGGTTGATGATTAGTTTAAGCATTACAACTGGAATTACTAAGTCTAGCACCATCTGCATGATAAAGTTGGTGATTTGGAATTTTCCAAAACACCCCATATCTCCATCCCCAGATGGTCTTTTAAGAGGTGATAGAGCCCTTAAGAGATGGGCCCTATCAGGAAGTCTTCAGTTAATGGAGGCAAGCCCTTACAGGGCTGAAGGTCACTGTTCTTTTCCCCTTGCTCTCTAGTCATGAAGAAAGCAGCTCTGCCCTGCACTTCTACCATGATGGCTGCCCCACCATGGGCTCAGAGCAACAGGACCAATTTGGTTATGAATGGAGATAATCTGAAATGGAACCAATGTGAACCCCCTTTTCTTTCTTTTTATTCTTTTGCATGTATATGTGGTATGTGTGCTTGTATGTATGTTCACATGTGTGGGGTACACACATACATGCAGGTGCACATATACATTGTGCATACGGAGCCTCAAGGTTGACTAGAGAGCTTTCCTCAACCACTTTGCCTTATTCACTGAAGCAGGTCTCTTAATCGAACCCAGAGCTCACCAATCAGCTAGTCTAGCTAGCTAACTTGCTTAGGTGATTTTCTGAGTGCTGGAATTACAGGTGAACTGCCACACTCAGCAAGGGCTTTACCACCAATCTCTCTCCAGACTCTTTTCTTTTTAGAAGTTGATTTATTTCAGGCATTCATCATAGTAACAGAAAGCTGATTAGTTCAGTGATATTGTAGGAAGTGTTACTTCATTTCTTAACAAAAGCTTTTCCTTGAGATTTCAACCAGTAATCTCTTTCACTATGTATCAGTTGTTTTGCATTTTGAATTTATATTTGAAGCTCTATACAAAACATAAATCTTCTGCTCAGTGTTTGGTCTAGTTCACTCTATCCATAGAGCTTCCCTTACCGGCTCCTTAGGAGTCAAGCCCTGGGAAGGGCTGGTTATTGGGCCACAGATGCTCTTTCCTGACTACATAGCCAGGACATCTGGGCAGCTAGCCTTCCAGCATCCTGCATTGGCTTTTGGTGGTCCTGTGGCTCCCACTGGTAAATCAGGATATATTTCATGTGCTTTTCCCTGTATTTTTCTTCATTCTATTGAAATCAAGCAGGACATGTGTTCAGCAAGTCTGTGATACTGATCAAAATCCTTTTCAGTCTCTCCAAGCATTTCCTCTTAATTTGCTCCTGACCATTCAGTTTGACTTAGTATTTATCAAACATTTGTTATGCGCCAGGAACTTTGCTGGGTGTTGGCAGTCTAGAAGACGATCAACACAGAACTCCTCAGACCTGTGTGTGTTGACCACTGATCTCCTTTTAAACCTCTCTGTATTCTGAGGACAGGAAAAGCTTTATGGAGGTCCATTTTGTCTGCTGCCCCCTAGGTTCATATTTCTGACTACATAGTAAATTTTTCCACTAGATGGTTCTGAAACTAAACATGATAAAAATGATTTCTCTTCCTGATTTATGTTTTCTTTTTGCCTTAGCTTGAATCCGCACCTGTCAGTCCTCACATCACTCCTTCAAGAGTGAAGGGTTCCAGTTTTTTTCTGATCCCATTGCTGCTCTAGACCTTGGGGCCTCTATTCTGTACTACCCTAATTGTTTCTTTATTGTTCCCTTGACTCCATTGTTGTTAGCAGAGAGATCTTTCAAAAATGTCCTCTTGCCATATCACTGCACCCAAACCTTCAGTGAGTCCCCAGCGACTACTGAGTAAAGTCCACTGATCTACTCTATTCACTCTTTTCCAGTCTAGGGCCCTATTCGCCTTTACAACGTCATCTCTGGGTTTCACTTCCTTGAGCTTCCCTTTCAAGCAATCCCAGGGCTATTTATGGTTCTATAGTTAGCAGAAAGATGACTGCAAATTTGGTGACCATTTTTCACTGTCTGATTGAGTGGTACTTTTGATTTTGTATCTGATGCCCTTCTACATACCTGAACATGCATGTCTCCTAGCAGTGGTTCTTAATATACATCATTTGGGGTCTCTGGGTTCCCTTCCCAGAGATTTAGAATTGACTGGTCTGCATGTCAGGATTTTAAGTTTCTCCCAGGTGGTTCTTATATAATTCTTGGGTTGAGAAGCTCTGGCTTCTCAGGAAGGGTGCTGCATACAATATATTGCCAGTGTTGTTGAATGGGATAATGAGGAAGAACAAGAGAAGTACAGAGTGTGACACATTCCTTGGCCACAACCATTTAAGGAACTACCTGGTATTGGGCTCACTTGACATCAGGAATCTTTTGAGATGGTTCTTCACCTTATTCTTTGAGGCAGAGTCTCTCCATTGAACCCAACCAGAGCTTGCCAGTTGAGTAGGTTAGCTAGCCAGGTTGTTCTGGGCATCTCTTGCCTCTGCCTTCCAAGTGCTGGATTTAATAGATAGCCCACCACAGCCTCTTTGCATTCAGCTGTGTTCTGGAGCTACTTGGTATCAGGCTGGCTTTGCTGTGTGGGCCTAGAAATCTTACTGGGAGTTGTTTTCAGTCTCGTACCATTTGTAGAACAAATATCTGGGCTTATAAAAGCATCTTCCAAGGAGGAGGGTTTGTATTCTCTAATTTGAATTCTAGATTTCCCTTATCACCCTAGGAGGTCTATAAGAAAAACACAAGTAGGGGCTCTCATACTACCGTCATAGGCAAAGGCAAGTGAATCATATTCTAATTGTAGAGTTTCAACACAATGGCTACAAGTGTGTCAGAAAAGCTAAGAAAATTATTTGCTATAGATAAATAAAAGCTTCTGATCTTTGAATGTTTATTTTTAGATAAATAAAAGAGGCTTATTTTGTGTTTGTAAACCAACTTGGTCCCTGAAATATTTTAAGCACTTGCATACTTTATTGTGTGCCAGGTTATGCTGGGATATAAAGTTCCCAAAGATGATATATTTAAAATGAAAGAATGTTCCAGGGAAGAATGCCATAACCTGGGTGATGAACTGTTACTTAACAAATAGCCACTTATCCTAATGTCCAAAATGTATCAGGCTTAGCATTAGCATGGAATTTCTTTATGGTTTATAGATCAAGACTGGATTTCTTCCAAAAAACCTTTGGGTAAAGTTAGTAAGAAATGTCATTGAAAAGCTAGCTCAAAACTTTTATTTGGGAAATAAAAATGCATTATTCCTTGCAGAGCTAGACAGAAGCTTCAACTTCTCTGACATCTCAGGTGATGATTTGGACTCCATTTTGTGCAACTTGAAAAATGTCTGTCAACTTCTCAATCTCTGAAATAAGATTACTAAGAAGAAAAAGGTAAGGGGGTGGTGACAAGTCACGTTGCTTGTGTAAGTGTTCTTCCTGCTGTCTCTAGATATTAAGCTACTGTTAAAAAAGTGGGTTTCTTACATTGATTCACAAGCCAATTATGATAAGCCTGTGAAGGTAAACCTACTTTTCCAAATAGTTGGAAGTATTCAATAAGCAAGGGACATTAGCTTGAAGTTTTTGTGTATGGTTGTTCTATATCATGAACTGCAATTTAGCTTGCAATCAAACCAAAGTCTAACTTGGATCTATGACAAGGCACCTTGGAAATCTACTGGATGCCACAGGATTCCACAGCTCACTCTCCCTTGCTGGAAACTGCTATTCCTTCTGTCTCTTAGCAGATGGGGCCTCCATTGTCCATGTCTAGGACTCTGAAGAGGTATAGCTACTTAGTTTTATTTAACTTTAAAACCAGATAAAAATTGCAGTTGTTGGTTACTTCTTATTCCCATGTAATAAGTAATCTCTCCAAGTCTGCTTAGTCTTTCTTTCCTCATTTGATTTTTCTAGATCACCTGTTAGTTTGTTAGATGTGGGTTAGATGAGGCATATTTGGACTCATGCCGGACTTCCTTCTTGAAACTATGACTGCATGGATGTTTGTTACTTCCTGTTGTGGGTGAATGAGAATGACTCTCATAGGCTTAGATGTTGAACTATTTGGTCCCCAGTTAGTGGTAATGTGTGGGTAGACTTAGGAGGTGTGGCCTTGTTGGAGGAAGTATGAGAGTTAAAAGGCTTATGACATTTCTAGTTCACTCTTTCTGTGGCTTCATGCTGTGGGTCAAGATATGAGCCCTCAGCTTCTTGCTCCTACTCCATGCCTTTGCTCAGTCATCATGGACTTTAACCCCACAGAACTGTAAGCCCCAAATAAACCCTTTCTTCTATAAGTTGCCTTGGTAATTGTGTTTTAGTACAGCAATAAAAAAGTAACTGACATCTTCCCAGGTTTAGGATAGGGCAGCTTTGAAAGAGGAATCCTAATGTCTAGTAAGTTCAACTACAGTTTGCTTAATGAGATTAGGAACTGGGAGAAGGGGTAAGGAGGGATTGGTAGACACAAATGCTATTTGGAGCCATGAGGAGATGGTAAGCGGATGGGGGACTGAGAAAGGCATCATCTCTGATGACGTATCAATGATATTTGTCCATTGAAGCCCATATACTATGCCACCTAGTGTTAGAAGACTGCCCAGATTGAACTTGACTAGTGGGCTTTTACATTAACACCCAAAACTTAAATTATTTTTATTTTATGACTATTATTTTCCCCAAATATAAACATTTTCTTTGGGAAATAATGAAAACCGTTTCTCACATTATGTCTGGAGATTAATGATCTCAGATCTCTTCCATATTAAATTTAGTCACAGCTTTATATTTTATTAAAGCAGTCTTATTTACTGCCAAAGTGTGGGTGCCTAGTGGTATCTGGAGCTGCAAGTGATGGTCTTATTTTAGATTTTGAGAGAAGCTTTGAGTACTGTTTACAGCCCCAAACACTTAATTTTGATTGGACAGATTTACTTTTCAGAGAATGTGTTTCTGGGATGGTTGTGCTATTGTAATTGTGATTACTGTGTTTGCTATAGAGTAAATAAAAAAGCTGTCCTTGCATGCATTAGTGAGGCAGATCTTGTCACCCAGCACATGCTGGTGTACTTAACTAGACAAGTGGCTTTCTTAAGGCTGAAGGGCAGGTTCTGCTGAGGTGCAGATGCCCATTTGGGAGGATTTGAAATCCCTTTAGGATAAATTATTTCTTTATCTGGTTAGCATCCCTTTGGAGTTATTCTGGATTAGTTGAGCCATAACTGGTGTCTTTAACCTCATCTCTTTCAGCTGGGGTTGGGAAGGATGACTATTTAAACAAGTCTTAATTCTTGGTAGAGTAGGAGAGGGAGAGTGACCAATGGTCCCAGGTGTTTCACTGCTCTGTGGGAGTGGGCTGGGTAGAAGATGCTGATCTCCCATTGTCATGACTGAAATACACAGGTGTAAGAAATAAATTGTTATGGTCCATTTTCAGCATGAGGCATATTTAGAATTTATCAACAAGTCACGGATAAGCTAGATGCAGAGCCCTCTCTCCCTTGACTGGCAGGTGGTGCCTTCTGGTCTCAGAACTTTGAGGGTTGAATATTTATGGATAATTTGCTATGTTCTTGAGCCCGTGATAAGAAAAGGAGGCAATTTTGGTTTTTTTTTTTTTTTTTTTTTTTTTGGTTTTTTGAGACAGGGTTTCTCTGTAGCTTTTGGAACCTGTCCTGGACTAGCTCTGTAGACCAGGCTGGCCTCGAACTCACAGAGATCCACCTGCCTCTGCCTCCCGAGTGCTGGGATTACAGGTGTGTGCACCACCACCCGGCTAGCAGGCAATCTTAAGCAGCCCTGGGAGATTGAGGAAGTTCTATATTAGATGAGTGGGAACAACATATCTTTCTGGGAAAGATGGAGAAAAAGAGGGCTGGAATTTTTCAAAAATCAAGGACTTTTAAAAACTATTGTTTACTGACAAGTTGGCATGCCAGCCATTTTTGTTTTTCCCTAGGCTTGTTTCCTAGTCTGCAGAATGAAGGATTAAAAATTGTTTCTTTTTCACTAGTTTCTTGAACTTGTCATTTGTCATTAAAGATGAGGACCTGTTTCCCACACAAGGATGGTTTGTTTTTCTTTCAGTTTTAAAGGGAGAAAGGACAGGGGGTATCCCAAAGCCCAGAGAGTGATTCACATTTCATGAACAATGGCTACTTCCTGACTTGACCGCTAGGCATCCTTACTTCTCTTGGCAAATGTCTCATTGTCTCTTTCGAGGACCAACTTCTAACTTCTCTCAGATGAAGAGCTACTTCTAGGGTTGGCTCTAAGACCAACTTCAGAGTGTGATGCTGTGAGGGTTCATATTGTCAATTTGATGGTAGTTAGAATCACTCCCTAGGCCGTCTGTGGTGGTACATCTGGAACAGGTTAGTTGAGGTGGGAGGACCCCATCCTCAGTGTGGCCAGTACCATTCTGTAAGAGCTCTTAGAAGGCAAAGGAGAGTTGAGCAATAGCATTCATCTCTCTCTAGTTTCTGACTGCAGATATAAGGAGATGAACTGATTTTTAATCCTGCCATGATGGACTCTCTCTTCAGATTGTGAGACAAAATAAACCATCCATCTCTTAAGTTGCATATGTCAGGCATTTTGTGAGAGCAATGTGAAAAATAACTAATACAGATGTGTTAATCAAACTGGCCAAGAAGTATAAAACCACTTCCAAGCCATAGCTACTCCTTCAAGGGCAGGTGTGAGACATAAGATTCAGTCAAAGATAATTAAGTTTCTTTAAATTTGAATATGACATAGAGAAGGACTGAGGGTGCTGATATCCTTTTTGGCTCATGAAGCCTGAGCCGGACAATTAAGCCAACAGAGTTAGGATGTCTTTTACAGACTGGAACACATCCAGAGAATGAGTCTGTAGCACGAATCTTAAAATGTCTTATTAATAAAAACAAACCTGGGAGCCAGATATTAGGGTGAACGCTGAAAGATCAGAGAAACAGAACAAGCTACAGCCACCTCACCTTGCCAGTTCCTCAGCTGATCCTGTTTTCTCAGACTGGAAGCCTCTATGTCCTCATCCGAATGGATCTTAGCTGAACTGCTGCTAAAAGCCTAAAAGCTTAACCAGACTTTAGTTCCTGGTTCTCATGCCTTTTATACCTTTCTGCTTCCTGCCATCACTTCCTGGGATTAAAGGCACGTGTTACCATGCCTGGCTGTTTCCAGTGAGGCTTTAAACTCACAGAGATTCAGACAGATCTCTGCCTTCGGAATGCTAGGATTAAAGGTGTGAGTGCCACCATTTTCTGGCCTCTATATCTAGTGGCTGTTCTGTTCTCTGACCCCAGATAAGTTTATTAGTGTTCACAATATATTGGGGAACACAATATCACCACATGAGTTGCTAGAAATTTTTTGTTTATGAACACCACAAACTAGAAGCACACAAAATAAGATGGCGACCACAATATAGTATGTTATAAGCTTATGGGATTATGTGTCGGTTTAAATGAGGATTTTTCCCATAGGCTCAGGTGCTTGACTATTTGGTTTCTAGTTGGTAGTGCTGTTTGGGGAGGCCAAGAGATGTGACCTTGCTAGAAGAAGTGCATCATTAGGGGTAGGCTTTGAGGTTTCAAAGCCATGTGCTGTTCACTCTTCACTACCTTTGCTTCCTGCTTATGTTTTTGAGATTTGGGCCCTTGACTTCTGCTCCAACCATTATGGCTGCTACCTCCCTACCATTATGGACCCTAAACCTTTGTAACTGTAAGCCTAAATAAACTACAAATTGCTTATAGAAGGTGTTTTATTGGAACAATAAAAAAATAATGAGTACAGACTACTAATGGTCTTATGAATAGGCTGTCATTCACCAAAATGGTCTTTTGTGGTACTTGATGGTAGAGACCCAAGTCAAGATAGGTAGAGACATAAATTGAGTTTTGATCCCCAGATATTTCAGATATATTATCTATATGATAATTGAAAAAACATGAAATCACTTAATTGTAATTAAAACAGTCAGGATTGGAGTGATGGCTCAGTGGTTAAAAGCATGTACTACTTAAGCAGAAGACCAGAGTTAGGTTCACAGAACATACATAGAATGAATCACAACTACTTGCAACTCAAGCTCCAGAGGACCCAGTGTCCTCTTCTGGCATCTATAGGTACTTGTATTCATGTGCAGCACAGAGACACACAGGGATACCAAAAAATTTAAATTTAAAAATATTAATTGAACAAATCTCATAGTAAATATTAGACATTCCTTTCACCCACGGTTCTTCCTCTTCTCCATATCTTACTCCTAAGGGAACCAGATCTTGCAGAAGCATGAGAGCAATTGAACTTCCTCTCAAATTCCTGCAGGATGCAGACATTATGAGGGAGAGCTTTCTAGACTGCAATTTCACCTACAAAAACAACTTCCAAAATGTAATTTTATTAAGTAATAAAACTCATATTATATTACCTACCATATATGCCACTATTTTCTCATAAAGAAAAGGGCATTTTTAATATTGTTAAATAAGAGTCACATAATAAAATAAAGGACAGTATTGCAAATGGATCAGATCTAGCTTTAAGAAAAATGCACAATTCCCATTTTATGAGCAAACATGTCAGTAGTAGTACTTTCTGAAACCAAATCCTGGCAGTTTCTTTACTGGCTGTTCTGTAGCTACTCTGAGTTTGCATTTTCTCATCAGCAAAATTAAAGCATTACTCTCTTAGAATCTAATAGGGTTGGATGCAGTCCAAGCTTGTTTGGTTCTAGAAATGTGCTGGGCACACAGGGATACCAGTTGTCATCAGAAAGGCTTCTTCTAGCAGCTGATGGGAGCAGATGCAGAGACCCATGCCTAAGCATCAGCTCAAGCTCTAAGAACCCTGTGGAAGGGGAGGAGGAAGCATTGTAGGAGCCAGAGAGCACACAGAATCAACTAAGCAGGGCTCCTAGGGGCTCATAGAGACTGGGGAGGCAATTGTGGAGCCTACATGGGCCTACTCTAGGTCTTCTGCATACATGCTGTGGTTGTTTAGCTTGGGGTATTTGTGGAACCCCTAACAGTGGGAGTGTGGGTGTCTTTGACTCTTTTTCCTCCTATAGGATTGCCTTGTCCAGCCTTGATATGAGGGTTTGTGCCTAGCCTTATTGTATCTTGTTATGCCATGTTGGGTTGATAACACAGGAAGGCCTGCTCTTTTCTGAAGGGAAAAGGAGGAGCCACTGTGGATCTGGGGGAGGGCTAGGGGGAGTGAGGGAGGGGAGGCTATGATCAGGATGTTTTGTATGAGAGAGAATAAAGATAAAGAAAAAAAAAAACCCTAAGACTCCAGGTATAGAGCACTCTCCTGTGTAAGAAAAGATGATGGGAATGATAATGGGATCTCTCTCTCTCTCTCTCTCTCCCTCTCCTCTTTCTCTCCTTCTTCCCTCCCCCTCCCTCCTGTCTGTGGGTAAACATTAACTTTCACAATGACAAAAATAGTTCAGGCAACTCAGGTCCAAGTTAGGGTGACTGGGTGGGCCTGAGTGTTAGAAAGTGTCTTCAGTAGAAGCAGGGTGGGAGTTCTACAGGCTGTGGAAGGTGATTGTGGTTTTGCCTTGGTTGTACCTCTTTTGCTGAGACTGCTGGTAGGCACCAGGTTAGAACAGCTGGAAATGGGCTTTTTCTTCACCTTGTCTGGAGTCACGTGGGTGGCAGTCACACTGAAGCTATGCCTCAGAGAGCTACCACCTGTGGACTGTTTATTGTCTGATGCAAAATGAGTTTAGAGAAGAGGAAAATAGACAGAAAAAGAGGCAGATAAAGAGAGACATTTTCTTTTTTTTTTAAAGTCAGGAAGCCAATGCTACTGTGTGGAACCTGGTTCTGTTGTATTTTTTTTTCCAACTTAAAAAAAAAAAAAAGAAACTTTCTTCAAAGTCTTATGGATTTTTCCCAACTTAATTCTAGAGGGATGGAACACACACACACACACACACACACACACACACACACACACACACATTTCAATCTGGACTTAATGTTTTTATTATTTCCTAAGGAGTCCACAAGGTGTTTGAAAAATATCTGTTGAAAGAAAAGGAAGAAAAAACCCCTAGGTATCTAGATATCTCTCTATTCTCTAAACAGTATGCCAATATTATGTGTACCTCTGTGCATATTCCACAATAAAGACGTCAAAAGAAAGCCAGAGGATGAGAAACGATACATTTTAGAAAGAAGAGCAAAGCCTGTATCTTGTGACTCATCCACTGTTGTTTAAATCAGTGATGGGTATTCATACAAAGTATGTCAGGCACAGATGGACATACAGGAGGCAATGGAAACTGTCAGGAATGTGAGTGTCGTGGGGATAGTCCCACAAAAACATGCTCTAAGGTTTCATTCATACAAAGAGCTTTCGGTGTCTGTGGAGCTATTGAGATTCCCTCAAACCCTGGTGATGAGGATGTCAAGGAATCGGGAAGCTCTATCTCTAAGCAGTGCAACATGCCACTGTCACTGAGCATCTGTTTATGGGTCAAGTCCACTTAGCAGACAAGCCCAGCTCCTGTCTCCAAGCTGCTTTATTATTTTCTTTTAAGATGCGCATTCATTGAGCTAGTTACATAAGGGATGAATAGACACTTTCTTGAGAAACCTGATCTGTGGGTACATAGCTTCATGTAAATAGATTAAATGGGAAACTTTATACCCATGCTCTTAATGCTTGAGAGATAGAAATCTAATAGAGATATCAGATGGGGTGCAGAGAAGAAAGAACAGGACAGTGCTAAGATATGGGGTAGAAGGCTGGTGACTCTATCTTTCTCTTTAGCCCAGGGTTTAGACTTGAATGGAAAGTTACATCTCACACTAGCTAGTCTTGATGGCACTGCCTCCAATGTCCTCGAGTCTCCCCTTGGTTGTCTTTACATCTGCCTTGCTGCTGCTTTTCCGGTTTATCAGCTGTTTGGGATCCATCTTCCCCTGTCTTCCTTTCTTTCTCCTGCCTCCTTTCCTCTCTCCTTCCCTCCTCCCTTCTGTCAACATCACACACATCCATTGATGGCTTCACCCTCTGTTGTCTCAGTTATCTAGGATCAGCTATGTTCCAATAATTAATTGGAGAGACTCATTTAATAAAAACAACTCATCAAGTTTTAAATAACTTTTGTCACAGGGTATTATGAAAATGTTTCTGCTTTATCATTACTGTTAACAATCTTTTATTGTGCTCAAGTTATAAATTGAACATATCACATTTATGTTAGAGTTCAACGTACACTTTTCAGGTAGCCAACAGGATCTTGGGATGGATCTTTCAAAGACAAGAGGGGATTTCCATATCTTGTAAGGAATCAAGTGAAGATTCTTACCAATGGATTAGCTTTATTATTCATATTTCCAGTCTACTAACCAATTTAAAAGTTGGGTATACTGGAATTAACAATTTATAGATCCTGAGAATAGCAATACAAGATGAGATCTCTGCTCTTCAAAGATGCATAGTTGCTTGTCTGTTGGGGTTATGCCTGCTACCACTGCCAAGTCTTCTGAACTGAGCAACTTTCATAGTGTACTTTGTCTTGTTGAATAAATGGAATCCATATTAATAGTATCAGTGATAATTATTATTAATAAATGTTATTAAGAAAGAAAACGTCGGCAACTGTCCTCTGAGACAGAGCCTGCCAGCACCTGACTGGACTAAGAGGTAAGTTTTTATCCTCATATCAGAACACCCTAGCCCCTAGGCTTTGGGCCCAGGGGCACAGCCCTGCGCCCCTACACCCCCACCCATTGCAGTTCCAGTTTCAGGCCAGTTGGCGGGCAGACCTCCTGTACAAAGGGCAGACCACCACCATCCCCCATCAGGCCCTGTAACCCAAGCCCCACCTCCCCCAAATCCCATCCACCCTCCCAGACTGCAACTGTTCCCTGAGACAGAGCCTGCCAGCACCCAACTGGACTAAGAGGCCAGTTGGCAGGCAGACATCCTGCAGACAGGTCAGACTACCACCATCTACCACATGGTAAGACTGCAGCTACTCCCTGAGACAGAGCCCACTAGTGCCAGTTGGACTAAGAGCTGCTCCCTAAGACAAAAAGTCCATCAGCATCGACTAGACCAAGAACTCCCACTGGATCAAGAGTATCAATTGGACCAAGAGAGGCTCCTTCAGACACAGATACCACTTGCACTAAGTAGAGGAAGAGATGGGTAGACGCCAGCGCAAAAATACAGTCAACAACATAAAAACCAATATGGCTCCATCAGAACCTACATCAGCAAGACCTGAACATCCCAACACAGAAGAGACACAAGATATCTACCATAAAAATGACTTTAAGAAGATATTAGAAATCTTAAAAGGGGAAATGAAAAATTCCCTTAAAGAAGTCAAGGAAAAGTAAAATGAAAAATGGGAAGAAATCAGTAAATCCTTTGAAAGACAAGAGAAAGCAGTTAAACAAGTGAGGGACACAATTCAAGATTTCAAAACTGAAATGGGGTCAATAAAGAAGACACAAACTGAGGTAATGCTGGAAGTGAAAATCTGAGTAAACAAACAGGAACTACAGATTCAAGTATAACCAACAGAATGCAAGAGATGGAAGAGCAGATCTCTGGCATTGAAGATATGGTAGAAGAAATAGCTTCGTCAGTCAAAGAAAACAATAAAACCAACAAAGTCATGACCCAAAATATCCAGGAAATTTGGGACACCATGAAAAGACCAAACCTAGGAATAATAGGGATAGAAGAAGGAGAAGAATACCAACTCAAAGGCACAGAAAATATATTCAACAAAATCATCAAAGAAAACTTTTCCAATCTAAAGAAGGAAATGCCTATAAAAATACAAGAAGGTTACAGAACATCAAATAGACTGGATCCAAAAAAACATCCCCTTGCCACATAATAATCAAACCACTAAACATATAGAATAAAGAAAAAATATTAAGAGCTGCAAAGGAAAAAGGCCAATAAAGGCAGACCCATAAGAATAACACCTGACTTCTTGATGGAGACTGTAAAAGCCAGAAGGTCCTGGACAGACGTAATGCAGATACTAAGAGACCATGGATGCCAACCCAGCAAAACTCTCAATCAACATAGACAGAGTAACAAAATATTCCATGATAAAACCAGATTTAAACAATATTTCTCCACAAATCCAGCCCTACAGAAAGCACTCAAAGGAAAAATCCAACCTAAGGAAGTTAGATACACCCATGAAAACACAGGCAATAGATAGTCCCATACCAACAAATACCAAAGAAGGGAAACATACAACACTACCATGAAAAATAAACAGGAATTAACAATAACTGGTCATTAATATCCATCAATATCAATGGTCTCAATTCATCTATAAAAAGATACAGGCTAACAGAATGGATACGAAAACGAGATCCATTCATTTACTGCATACAAGAAACACACCTCAACTTCAAAGACAGACACCACCTCAGAATAAAAGGCTGGGAAAAGACATTCCAATCAAATGGATTTAAAAAGCAAGCTGGTATACCTATCCTAATATCTAATAAAATAGACTTCCAACTAAAATCAATTGAAAGAGATTGGGAAGGACACTACATATTTATCACAGGGAAAATCTGACAAGATGAAGTCTCAATTCTGAATATTTATGCCTCAAATATAAGGGCACTGACATCTGTAAAAGAAATATTACTAAAGCTTAAATCACACATCAAACCCCATGGAAATGGAAAGATTTCCCATGCTCATGGATAGGTAGAATCAACTTAGTAAAAATGACAATCTTACTAAGAGCAATATACAGATTCAATGCAATACCCATCAAAATCCCAACACAATTCTTCACAGACTTGGAAAGAACAATACTTAATTTTACATGGAAAAACAAAAAACCTAGGATAGCTAAAAGAATCCTGTATAATAAAGTAACCTCTGGAGGCATCCTTGACCTCAAGCTCTACTATAGAGCTATTGTAAGATTTTTGTCCTTTGGGGTTGGGGATTTAGCTCAGTGGTAGAGCACTTACCTAGCAAGTGCAAGGTCCTGGGTTTGATCCTCAGCTCAAAAAATAAAAAAGATTTTTGTCCTTAATTATGTCATAATCCTGGGACATGGGCCAGTCTAAAAAGTGGGTGGGCCCTCTCTGTGTCCCCCTTCCTCCTTCCCCTTTCCTCTCTTCCCCCTTCCCTCTCCCCTCTCCCCTCCATGTGGTCTCTCTGTCTCTCTCTCCCTGTCCTTCTCTCTCTCTTTCTCTTTCCCTCTCTGTGTGTCTCTCTGTCTCTGTCTCTGTCTCTCTCTCAATAAAGCTCTAGAAAGGTAACCATGGATTCTTCTGCCAGCAGTGCTCCTCTGGCTGGCTGCTACAGGTGGTGGTCAGCCACCAGTAGCACTGCTTTAACCAACATCTGGAGTTTAACCAACAGCTATAGTAACAAAAACAGCTTGGTACTGGCATAAAAACCAACACATGGACCAATGGAATTGAATTGAAGACCCTGACATTAATCCACATACCTATGAACATATGATTTTCGACAGAGAAACCAAAACTGTACCATGGAAAAAAGAAAGTATCTTTAACAAATGGTGCTGGCATAACTGGATGTCAACATGTAGAAGATTGCAAGCAGATCCATATCTGTCATCATGCGCAAAACTCAAGTCCAAGCAGATCAAAGACCTCAACATAAATCCAGTTACACTGAACTTGATAGAAAAGAAAGTAGGAAGTAGTCTGGAACGAATTGGCACAGGAGACCACTTCCTAAATATAGCACCAGTAGCACAGACACTGAGAGCGACAATAAATGGGACCTTCTGAAACTGAGAAGCTTTTGTAGAGCAAAGGACATGGTCAATAAGACCAATGACAGCCTACAGAATGGGAAAAGATCTTTACCAACCCTACATCTGACAGAGGGCTGATCTCCAAAATACATAAAGAACTCAAAAAGCTAGACATCAAAATACTGAACAATCCAATTAAAAATGGGCTACAGAGCTTAACAGAGAATTCTCAATAGAAGAATCTCAAATGGCTGAAAGACATTTAAGGAATTGCTCAACATAATTAGTCATCAGGGAAATGCAAATCAAAACAACTCTGAGATACCATCTTACACCTGTCAGAATGTCTAAGATCAAAAACACTGAAGACAGCTTATGTTGGAGAGGATGTCGAGTAAGGGGAACACTCCTACACTCTTGGTGGGAATGCAAACTTGTACAGCCACTCTGGAAATCAGTATGGTGGTTTCTCAGAAAATTGGGAATAAGTCTTCCTCAAGACCCAGTTATACCACTCTTGGGCATATTCTCAAGGAGTGCTCAATCTTACCATAAGGACATATGCTCAGCTATATTCATATCTGCATTATTCGTAATAGCAAGAACCTTGAAACAACTTAGATGCCCCTCAACTGAAGAATGGATAAAGAAAATATGGCACATATACACAATGGAGTACTACTCAGCAGTAAGAAACAATGATAACATGAAATTTGCAGGCAAATGGATGGATCTAGAAAATATCTTGAGTGAGGTAACCCAGACTCAGAAGGACAAACATAGTATGTACTCACTCATAAGTGGATACTAAATGGGAGGGTAGGGATGGCCAGACTGCAACCCACAACTCCAGAGAGGCTAGCTAACAGGAAAAGACCATAGGAGAGACACATGGATGATCCTGTGAAGGAGAAGTGGATGAGATCTACATGAGTGGACTGGGTAGGGAGTGGCAGAGGGCGAGGAGTGGGGGATGAGAACATAGGGAAATGGGAGGGTCAAGCTGGAACAGGGACAGAGTGGGAGGGCAGGGAGGAAGATCCCATGATAGATGAGGACATCATGGGAATAGGAAGAGGCAGGGTGTTGGGAAGGCTCTCAGGAATCCACAAGGTTCACCCTACCTTGGTCTGCTGGCAGTGGTCCAGAAGGTTCCTGGACAGGTCTACTCTGCTGTCTGGTCTAACAAATAACCTAGCTATCATTATAGAGCCTTTGTCTAGTGACAGATGTAGGCAGAAACAGAGATCCATGGCCAGGCACCAGGCTGAGCTCTGGAAATCCAATTGATGAGAGAGAGGAGAGATACTACAGTCAAGGGACGTCGAGATCATGATGGGAGGACGTGCAGAGATGACTAGCCACACTAGTGGAAGCCCATGAACTGTGGACTGGTGGTTGTGGAGACTCCCTGGGACTGGACTAGGCCCTCTGGATATGGAAGATGGTTGTTTGGCTCGAACTGTTTGGGGGGCACCCAGGCAGGGGGGTTGGGATCTGTCTCTTGTCTATGGGCAGGCTTCTGGAACCCAGTGCCTGTGATCTGACACCTTGCACAGTCTTGGTGCAGTGGGGAGGGGCTTGGACTTGCCTAGGCTCAGTGTGCTGGGCTGTGCTGACTCCCCATGGGAGACCTTGATTTGGGGGATGTGAGGATGCAGATTTGGGGGATGGGGGATGTGGGGTGGCTTGGGAAAGAGGCCAAGGGGGTAGGAAGGGGGAGGAGGGGGGATCGCTGGATAGCATGTGGAGTGAGTAGAAAATTTCTTAATAAAGAAAAAAAAATGAATTCATGGCTATATCAGCCATATAAGGCTTTTAAAAAAGGAAAATGTGTGATTACTTTTTTTGTTATTATTGTTATTGACAAGGCAAATAATCAAGACCTGGCCACACAAACTCAGGCTCAAGGTGGATGTGGGGGATGGCCCTCAGGAGTGTTGCTCAACTGCTGTTGGGATGGGTGCAGAACCAGAGGAAGCATTGTTGCTTAAAAAACCCAGATTGCCAGTGACTTATGGGAAACAAGAAGGAATACAAAAGCTGTTGTTTGGCTATATGTAGATTTAATTTTCAGTAAGAAAAGAAGTGGATTTTTGCCACCAAATTCAAAATATATCTAATTCAAGCTTACATAATTGTTTTTCAAATGGGATTTCTTACAATATACTGTTATTCCAGTCATGGAACACATTTCTTCCTTATAAAATCCAACTTCAATTACCAGTAAAAGAAAAAAAATGGCCCAGAGGTAGGTTGTTTGCCTAGCATGCACTAACTCCTAAATTTAGTCCCTATTGCCAAAAAACCAAAACCAACCAAACAAACCCTAAATGTATTCATTTGTGATACCTATTTAGGCAATTCTTGTGTTTCAGCCTTTTTAGGTAGACTTTGTTCATGACAAAGTCACTCACATGAGAACAAAACAATTCAACTTCAAAATCCAGAAAAATCAACACTATTGACTTAGAACATTATTTTTTCCTTTATGTCCAGGTGTTGATGTAATGCTAACTATGCCTTTAATTTTCGGCTTTGAACCCTGCCTACCCACCTTACTACAGCACTCTGACAACATTTTTGTTTGTTTGTTTGTTTGTTTTCAAGACAGGGTTTCTCTGTGTTGTTTTGGTGCCTGTCCTGGATCTCGCTCTGTAGACCAGGCTGGCCTTGAACTCACAGCAATCCTCCTGGCTCTGCTCCCACCTTTAATCCTGACAACTTTTTTTTTTAACCTCTTCATTTCTTAACTTCCCTGTCTATAGAATAGAGATGGCAGTAGTTATTTCCCAGGGCTCTTGCGAGGGTTAAATGGGGTAGTTAAAACAGAAGCAGGACAGTATAACTCTGTCCCCCTTCTTCTCCTCTTCCCTCCCCTTCTGTTTTCTCCTCCCCTCTTCATCTTCTTCCTGCTCCTCCTCCTCCCTCTCCTCCTCCTCCTCCTCCTCCTCCTCCTCCTCATGATTTTTCTATTCTGCTAGATTGATTCAAACATGGCCCAGCTTTCAACACTGAAGAGTAAACCTGTATCATTTGTCTTTCAGAGAAACTGAACAACAACAAAAAAATCTTCGTGATGAGACAAGCATACCCTGTGGGTACAGTCATCACACAAATGTTCAGCTCATGCTGCTCCATTTAATGCATCTTCATTTACCCTTTTGCATCCATTTAATTTGTAGATGACTCAAATGACTCACAGAACATTAGTCTGCCTGTCTCCTTGTTTGTACAGGGTCCAAACAAGTAGGAGTTGTCTTTTAAAAAGAGTTGACAAAAGAGTTTATTTTAGACATAGGCTGCTTTGTTCCCCTGGCTTTATAGGGCATAACTGTGAACTCCCTGGTTGTGTGGGACAGAAGGAAGCCTCATTCAGCTTATTCTCTTAGTGATTCTGAGTGGTCCACTCTAGGGTCAGAAACCTTCAAATTCATTCCAGACGAGATGCCTTTTGGAGTTGCCTTCTGAAAAGGCAAAATGAAGTTTAAGTACATTTATTAGGGATTAAAGCCCTTCATGATCTTTAGGACAAATCATGATGGTTATAGAGAGAATGAAGCAACCACTTCTTGATCAACTCAAGGCTAACAGCTTATACTCATGTGTGATCAGGTACAAGATAGATATAGAATTGTTGTAAAATAACTAAATATGGAGAGGTACTTCCTCTGACCATGGGAATTTTCCCTTTCATACATGTACTCTAGATACCTTATTTCCATATATGATTTATGTTTATAGGCCCCTCCCCTGCCACACTAACACCAGTTTCCTGGGTTATCTCACACTGGTATATGAGAAACTGCTTGGGATTTTTTATTTTCTTCCCTTCCTAATCTGGAAATACAACAGAACATTGGTTTCAAATGGCTGCTTGTCATGGACCACTGCCTTGTAGTATCTTCATTTGAACTGCCACTGCTTTGAGGTGATGCCATGGGAGATGCATAGAAGGCCCTGGTGCTTGGGGTGCAGGAATACCTTGAGCACTGCCATTTTAAGTTCTACATATATGCAGTTGACCTTGCTCCCTTTTCTGATAGTTTCTCATTGTCCCCGAAGCTACTTTTTAGTCAGTGTCTTACAGAAATATGCATGGATATAAATTTAATTGCTTTGGACCTGCAGGCCCATCTGTTGCCTAGTAGCCAGAATACACTGATTAGTGAACTGAAAATGAATATGAACTAAGAACACTATTCTGAAATCAGAATTGTACCTGTCCACTGGAGTCTCAGAGAGCATGATTGGACCCCAGTCTCTGTGTCAGCCATCTTGGCCTCCATTTCATTTTTGGGCTTCTGATAGGCCATCTATTCTATCCCAAAGGTACTCATGTGAAGGATCAACGGAGGCTTGGGCTGGACAGAGATACCTATCAGGCCACTATGATCCTTAGCAGACTTTCTCATCATTAGGGTGGTTGTTATGTCAATGTGATACCTTTAAAATATTAAAGACCTGTAGTTAACAGAATTTAAATTGCAATGTGGATGGGGTCTCAGTGTTGGACTGCAGTGTACATTTTCACATATACACACATGTTTAAATATAGGATTACTTTTCAAGTGGCGAGATCATGGCTGACTTACTTTATCATGAAAATATTTTATTTTCATTTTTGTCTATAGTTACCATGCATATTTTATAAAGTATTAACTTTATTTTTAGAGAGATGTTACTAATTTGAGGTCAAAGAACAGATAATAGAGATAGAATTGACAGCTAGTGTGATGATGTAATTAATACTAAGGGCATAGTCCCAAATTACCCAATGCTTTCATGTTAATTTCTGGGCCTGCTGTCAATTTGAGAAAACTGAGGCTGCCTAGGAGGCACAGTAGGAGTAGTGAAGTTTGAATTTCATGGGTGAGTTTGGATTGGGTTTGATATTTCAAGACCTCCAAACATCCAGGCAAAAGGTGAAAGGTTGTCAGTCATCCAGCCCTTTTCATTTACTGTTTGTAGAGCATATATGTAGGTCATGGAGCACATAATAGGTTGTTTGCATTTTAGTTTTCTGATCAGTGTTTGGACATTGTACAGAAAGTAATATTGAGAGACATCTAAGGGGCATGCTAATGGGTTGCCTGTAAACAAAGCCATATTTAGTGCAAAGTTTCCCCTTCTCATTATCTGGGGTTAAAGGGTTATCTGGAAGGCCATTCCTAGGAATGAAACAGAAAGCAATAATCTATTCCCAGAGAACTCTTTTTAAGAAACAGACCCTTGGTGATTGAACTAAAACAGAATTGGCCTTGATCAGTGTGAAATGTTGACTGTATCTACATCCTTCAAGTAGTGTTGCATTTGGGTTAAACTCAAGGATTTGCCTTCTCCATCTTTTAGAGAGGATAGAGAACACCCACAGGTAGGAGGCAAAGGAAGGCATCCTCAGAAATCAAAATGTATCAAAAGTAAACCCTTTTTTAGGGCCAAGTGACTCCTACAGGTTAATCTCCCTAAGGGAAATTCTAAAGCCTCCAATGACTCCAGCTTAATTTTCAGGTTGAAAAAGTCTTTGCTTAGACAATCACTGTAGTAAAAGCCGATGCATGTGGGTAACACAGAGGGGGAGGGGGAAACTCCATATTTATTGAAGCAAAATGTTGACTGCAAGTATTTACAGATCTTAACATTTGTGCCAGAATTTATTCCAGGAAAAGGAATTCTATTTGGGAAAACAGTAAATTTGTCTGAAGGGGGGGTCTAAGCCTCAAGGGAGACAGTAAGTCAATAAAATGATAGCCTTCATCGTGGGTTTGAGGGGCTCCCGAGATCCTTTTTTAGCTGATGCTAGCTTCCTCTGACCGAAGACGAGGGCTCTTGGGGCACCACCCCTAGCTTTTGAGTTTGTTTTTCCTTTGCACTGTCAGTTCCAGAGGATGGCTTACAGTTTGATAAACGTGATTAGCTGATGACTCTAAGGCCTGTATACTGTGGGAACCATCTTGGGAAATGCAGGAGAGAATGATTCATGGGCACAGGTACACAGAAAAGTGTTGAGGGAAAAAAGGCACAAACCCTTTGGAGTCAGAAGAGACAAGCACCCCTGATACATGCTAGCCCTCCCATGGACTTTGCAGAAATGTTTAGGAAGGGACAGGCTTTTCTTCTCATAAGGGAGACATTTGGTCTATTTCATTCAGCTATTAGGGAGGGGACAAAGTTTAGGCAGGACAAGCTGGAAACACCCAGATTCACAGTAAATAGACAAAAGTAGAAATATCTGGAGTCTCTCTATTACGCTGAAGGGGCTACAAGAGCCGACAGAATACATATAGTGTTTTTGATACATTGCATTCATCAATAAAACTTGGATGAATGATTAAAAACTGATTCAGCAGTAAGCAACACCATTGGACCCCCTGATTAAAGATGAACAGTATTGGGGCCAGCAAGATAGCTAGTGGGTAAAGGTGCTTGCTGCCAGGCCTGATGACCTGAGTGTGATCCCAGGAACCCACATTGTAGAAGGAGAAAACCAACTCCTGAAAGTCATTCTCTCATCTCTACATGGATGCTGTGGCCTTGGCCTTCAACCTGCAATAAATAGCTGGATGCCAACTAGTTTTTTAAAAGATGGGCAATGTAAGGCTTTATCAGGGTCAAAATAGTTGACTAAAGTAAATAAGATACTTGGACAACTGTGCTATTAAGCAAGTTGTTTGGGGGACACACCCACCACTTCCCCAACACTGGATTAACACTATTGCAAGACTGGAAAAATATCAAACTGATTATATTCATGAGGAAAATGAGCAGTTGATGATCTGAATAGTTTCATTTATGCAACATGAACAGAATTTAAAGAAATTTATATTGCCTTCCCAGTTTTGAACTAGCTAGAAAATGGATGTTCTACTTCAATATGTATAGCTGAATAAAGCTGGCCCCTTTAACCAGAATGTAGCTCTTATGCAAGCAGCATCTGTGAAATGCCCATGGTTTAAAGCATGTCTGCATGCTTGTGAGTATAGCAGGAGAGAGGGCCTGCCACAGGTGAGTGCACGGTTCACAGGGAAAGAATGAAGACAGAATTGGAGGGGATGACCCACTGCTGCAGTTTGCTACTTCAGAATAAGCAGTCAAAGGCCCTGTCAGAATTAACATTTAAGCTGTGTGTGTGTGTGTGTGTGTGTGTGTGTGTGTGTGTGTGTATGTCTATGTGTTCATGTGTTCATGTGGATGTGAGGGTGAATACTGGAAGCAGCCACAGAATAGTCATGCAGCATTCTTCAGGAGCCATCCACCCTTTACTTTTTCTTTTGATACAGTATTTCTCCTTGGCATTGGACTTGCTAAGTAGGCTAGGTTGGCTACCTTGTGAGCTGAGGCTTCCTACCTCTCCAGCATTGGGACTATAAGGGCTTACCATCTTATGTGGCCCCCTTCTTCACCCTTAATGGATGTTCTGGAGATGAAACTTGGGTGCTCTGTAGAACGAGCCCATTACTGACTGAGCTGTCTCCCCAGCCAAGGCCTAGACCCCAAATAAAAAACAGTAAGTCCTAAAAGATGCTGGGTGGGAAGTGCTAGATTGGGAGCTCCTCAGTGTGGAGGCCATGGCACAATTGGGTGACCTGTGAGGTTTTGGACAAAGTTTTATTGAATTGGCCATTTTATCCAAGATAAAAAATCTTGGAAAAAGAAGAGAAATGATGAGTTTTTGATCATGTAATTATCTAGATTCTATGTACCCCCTTTTCTAAATCTACACTTAAGGAATTATTTAATTCATTATCCTTTTCTACATTTGGATATGATACAATGGTGACCAGAGTTCAGTCTCTTGAAGTGTATGCTAGAGGGACACAGTAAACACAGAAATACACACTCTGTCCAGAGCTAGGACGGAAAGGGTGTGATATTGTAAGTGTGTATTGATGTTGGCTGGAGAGGGGTGGAAGAAGGCAAGACATCTCTTTGACTATGTGATAGTTGACCTGAGCTCTTAAGGATGACAGACTTTATTGCCTCTTATTAGATTTCTAGCTATCTAAGTGCTTATGGGCTCTGGTATGCATGGGAGCATGAAAGTACCCGTAGGGCAACTGTATAGATTAAGTGCAAATAACTCATAAACAATTTATCTGATATGAAAATCCATCTTTTGAGTCTCAGTCTCTCTGATCATACCCGCAAAAGCAATCTGCTCCTGAGAGTATCAGTAACCAGCTTGTATTAAACTCCAGGCAGACCTACTTCCAAGGGATATTGAACTTGTCAATCACTATCAGAATACTCCCCAGTAAAAGATAGAAACCATTTTTAATTTTTATAAAAATCGTGCTTGAATTCAGGAAGAGACTGGATTTCTTCTTAGAGATAGTTCCAGAACAGACAGTCATGGCGATGTAAGGTTATTTTTGTTTTATTTGAGCAGCTCCTGTAGTCTTTTTTTTTAACCTCCATTCTATCCCCTCTTCTTTTCCACTCTCTTTCTGATTGACTAAAGCCAGACTGACAGCTGCTGTAATGACTCTGAAATCTTTATTAATCCTTTCCGCTCTTTATTCTCCTCATGCAGGCCATTCTCATTTTGTACTGAGATACTTTAATGAGTTTCTGAGTGATTGTTTTCCACTTTTCCTAATATCCCTCTTCAGGTCACTAAATTAGAGGGAAGCGTTCCAGCAATCGGGAACGGAAGCAGAAAGTATCATTAGCGGGAGGCCTGCTGAAGTCACAGCTATTAGGATCTTGATGTCTCTTGACTAGAAGTGTGGAAAAAGATGCTTCCAGATGGAAGGGTTAATTACTAGGTGTGGGCTTCAAAGGAGTCAGGGCGACTTACAAGATCCATTTATCAACAGTGCTAAAGCAAACAGTTCTTCCTCTATCACTTGGTAGAATGACTAAATGGCTTCTGGAATGTGTGAGATAGGACAAATAATTACACAAATCCTGATTGTCTAACCTTTCTAAGGGGGCTTGTCATTACAAAGACCACGAATCCGGTTACTAGAAACAAAATGCCAGAGTTTTCGTTTTTAAGGCAAGGTGACGAATAATCCACAAATACCCATGACTTGGTGTATTTTTAAAGTTTGGCTAAGCTTCTCTTTTCCTGTACTACTACTTATGATGTTTGGATCTCTTCCCACCCAAGAAGTTAACCTAGATGGAAACTTTAGTAATTTGGGGGCACAAAATACCAATCTGAAAAAGCATATTTAATCATGAAAAAGATATCAAATTATAGTTTTTAGGTACTTAGATAAATCTGGCTCCATCATGGGAAGTTGGCTGTGAGGCAATGCGATTGTTATCTTCATGTAGATCACAGGTGGGAACACAGTAGTCCTGTTCCAGGTGGTCACTGCCTGGTTGTTTCAGAGTTCTCCGTGTCCTGTTCAAAGAACTAGAAAAGATGCACACACATAAAGTCAACCAGCAGGCAGTTCTGTTAGAAGCACAATAAAAGTACACATGTTGAACACATTCTCAAGAGAGGCAACTGGTCATCTGAGTAGAGATACATGGGGGCCTTTGCAATCATTTGGGACTTCTTTTCGTAAATGCCAAAAAGGAAGGAGCTTGGGTGGTTCTCTGTTTTGAATGGCAGACTTAGGTTATGTAAGTTTCTCTACTTCATATGTTTGTTCCCAGGATGCATTTGATTTTAATCATATGTATGACTGATTATGTGTAGGTCTAAGATGGTAAATGGAGGATTCTCCCTTCAAATTTACTCAGAGGGCATAGTTTGCCTTGTTGTGCATGTACCTAACCCGGTCTAGGATGGGTCAGTTCTCTGTCTCTCAATCTTGGATATATCCAGGAACACGTTTGAATAGAAATAAGGATGATGAAGAGGTTGCTAAGGGTAATTTCTCATTTCCATTGCTTGATGTAGGTAGGGGAAGTCCTGGATTGCTGGGTGCATGATTAGGAGAGGGGTATGTGTTCATATTACATGCAGATGAGTATCCTATAGCCCAAACCAAGTGGAAGCTGGAGTTGGAAAGCTATCTCTCTTTGTCCATGTTAGTTCTAGTCCTTAATTCTCTGTCTTGGGAGGGGGAATGCATGACTACACTAAACTGATTTCCTTAGTTAGCTTGCAGTTAACTGCTATGTTATACTTATAAAGCACTGAATAGATGTTTATAAAAATCAAACTCAAATGTTTGGCTTGTCTCACTAAGCAAAATGGTGACTTAACACTTTTTTGAGCCTATATTTTGGTGTATGCCTCTAATTCTAGCACCTAGGTGGCCAAGGCAGGAGGATTACTGTGAGTTTAAGGCTAGCCTGGGCTACATAGCCAAGAATACTAACACTTCCAATTATGAGTAATTGTGTACAAAATACATTTGCCTCAGCTGTAATTTCTTGCTCTGGTTTGTGATGTGATGTCATTATATTCACGTCCAACTTTAAACATAATTATAATAGAAATAATTTCAGTTTCAAAAGTGGAAGTCAAAGTTACAAAGGTTAAAAAAAAAAAACCTTTGTGGACACACTTATTCTGTGCCTGAAATAAAAATTAAGTAATATAAGTGACAAGGCATTGATAATGAGGTATGTTCCCATCTGAGTCCCTGGCATTACACCTTGTTCCCAGGATAGCAACTTGAAAGCCTGTATCTTATAGCAATATCTACTTAAAATGCTATTTGGTCAAATGTATTGAAGTAAGAATGTGAATAACTTTAAATCTGTGTCATCACAACAATGTTGAGTGACTTGGAGCGTGAATGTCAGGATGCTAACACTTCCATGTCTTTTGAATGAGGTTGTCAGTGTCAGTGTCTATGTTGTAGAACTCAATCATATTCTATCGATGTCATCAGTGGTACCTGGGTGAAAAAGCCAAGATCAGGTAGGGCAGTACTAAAGAGGATCAGAGACATCTGCGAGTTAGAGATGAAGCAATCAATGAGATGGAAAACAAGTGAGTTCATTCCTCAAATGTTTCCGAGACAGCAGGTAGGGATCCAGTAATCTCTAGGAAACAGGAAGGGCAACAGACAGATGGCATCTCAGTGCTCCTGGACCAGGGCTCTTACATAAGACCTGGTGAAATGGGAGGCCATCCCAGGCTGGCCAGGCTGTGCTCTGAGGAAGCAGGAAATTGGGAGCATCTGGTTGAGGTGATGAATGTGTGGGGAGGAGAAAATAGAAGCTTCTGGATGGCACATTATAAAGCACAGGTGCTACCAAATACATTATCACCCAAACCTAAAAATTCAAAGCTAAGTATGTATAGTGCTTTGGCACTCGACATATGGTGTTTCAAATATAAAAATTATAGACCATCTGCCAAGGACAGTGGGGCTTGTCTTTGGAAGGGTTTCCTGGAGATTGAGGACTTGCTATATTTCACACCCACAAGTGACTAGACCATCAACGCTTATTAACTGAGTAGTCATGGATATGGGTTTGGTTACTGTATTTAGTTTTAGAAAGTATAGAAAACATGATCACTCTTTCATCTGCAAGGTAAGACAAATACAGAAGGGCAGATGATGTGCATGGACTTAGGTTTGCTCTGTCTCCTGAGCTTCAGCTTTTGGGTCCATTATCATAATGGTTCTTGTGTGTCTACCACAAAATTCTTCCTCCTTTTTGGCAAAGCCACCACCTAAATAAACAGAGTCTCTGCCTTTCTATGTCTGCACCATACAACGGAATGTCTTTAGAGGAAAACAGCACCACACTATCTTATTTCACTTTACATTCATGACCACACACCTTGGGCAGATTCCTTATGTAGCCAGGCAGCCAGACAGTTCGTCTCTGGAGCCCTTCCTCCCATGCTCACCTAGAAGGAGACTGTCCTACATTCCCTGTTTTGCTCTTGTGATCTCATTCTCAGGTGAGAAACTTATTTCAAAGCAACCAGGGTAGAATTTCTAGAAGCCAACATTTCTCTACCAACACTGAGCAGCCACACTTCTGTTTCTTTTCCTGTTCCTCTAGAAAGTGGCTTTGCTTCAGCCTAAACATAGCTGGTTCACAAGATTTCATCTCTTCCGCTACATAGATATTGATTGAGGAGGTCTCTGTTATCTCTGCACCATCCCCTCCCTTCTTTACTAGGGATGGCCATTAACATTTCAATATGCCTTTTTTTTCACCCCAATATTAAACAAGATCTCTGACCCTACTTCCTCTATTAACTAATACATACATGTCTTTATTCTCTTCTGTAGCAAAAACTAACTTCCCAACTCTTCTCTTCCCATTAATTCTTAAGCTGTTTCAATTGGCTTTTATTTTCATAAATGCCACCAAAATGCCCTTCTAAGACCACCAATGACCTACATCTTGCCAACTCTGCTAGCAGTCTGAAGACCCCCTTGTGTGGGAAAGATTTTTAACTTTTCTTGTCTCTTCTCATGTCTCTTGCTTGACAAGTCTGGGCTTATGTCTTAGTGGGTCCTTCTTAGGTTCATCCTTCTCCTTCATTGTTTCTTTTGTCTGCCTAGACTTCTGATGCTGGGTAGCTCTGGGGCTCAGAACTTGGTCCTCTTCTCTGTGTTTACAAACTTCCTTGGTAATTTTATTTAGATTCTTGGCTTTAAACAATGCCTCTTGTGATGACTCTTACACCTGGACCTTTATATTAGAACTCGTTCCTCACAGCCCATGGCCTACTCTGCACTTCCATTTGCATCTAATGGTTATCTCATATGCAGCTGTGTAGAAGAAACCAAACTCTTCAGTTTTATATAATTTCCCCTCCCACCTGCTCTACTTGTCGCCTTTCCAAACATAGCTGATGGTAGTCTGTTTGTCCTCCTTGCAATAATACCTAGTAGATGTATTAGACTCTCTTCTTCCTCTCCTGTCCTGAATTAACTCAGAAAATCATCAAATTGTACCAGGTACAAGTATTTCTTCCCAGGCTGCTTTGAGGACCAACCCCCAAGAGTGAACCATCATCACAGGTGAGGATCCGAGTTACTGGAATAACTTCATAAGGGTCTTTCTTCTTCTTTATTTGCCTACAGCCTATTTCCAATCCACCTGCAGAGTGTCCTTGCTAAAACAGAAGTCAGGTCTAATTACTGCTCCCCTCAGATCCCCATCTCAGAGCAAAACCAGTCACAAGATCTGACACAACCTGCCCCGTGTTGTCTCTGAGCCCCCTCCCTTTCATCTTCCTCTTTTTCCTCTTTTAAAACACACTGGCCACGTATCATGTCTTTCCCAAGCTCTGCCTGGAATATGCTTCTTCCTTGTATCCTCTTAAAAGTTAACTGACATAGTATTTGTATTTGTTTACTTTAATTTGATATACACATATAGAGTGTAATGAACAAATTAGGGTGATCAACATTTTTAACTTCTGAAATACTGAAGTTCATATGTGCTGGGAATCTTAAAGTTTGTCTCCAGTTATTTTCAACTTTGTAAATTGGTTTATCATTTATATAATTCTTCTACTACTCTACAGAACATTAGAATGATTTCTCCATACAACTATACTTGGGTACCTAATCAAATATCCCTGTAGTCCCCCCTTCCTCCCTAGCCTCTCTAGTCTTGATTTGTACATGATCATTTAAAACAAAACCTAAGAAACAGTGAGAAGTTACAACAGCTGTCTTTCTATGGCAGACATCTTGATATAACTGCTCACTTCCTGCAAATTTTTGCCCATTTCTGACTTTCTCAGGATGTCTTTCCCAACTTCTTTTCAGTGCTCTGGCCTATATTCCTGCTGAGATTTACTATTCTTGTGTCTTTACTTTTTTATTTTTTGTTGTTGTTATTTTTCAAGACAGGGTTTCTTTGTGTAGTTTTGGAGCTTGTCCTGGAACTCACGCTGTAGACCAGGCTGGCCTCGAACTCACAGAGATCCACCTACCTCTGTCTCCCAAGTGCCAGGGTTAAAGGCATGCACCACCACTCCCCAGCATGTCTTTACTTTTTTAACATATGATCTTACACATGATATATTTATTGGGTTGACTGTGTTTTTTCCCTTTCACTTCATTAAGTTCCATGAGGGCAAGGGTTTTTAAGTTACAATTTTATTTTGAATAGAAAAATATAGTCACATGGTTAAAAATGGTACTTAAGACTCACATCCTGTCTCATCTGTTTCATGCCCATCAGGAGGTTTTGTTTTGTTCATTGATATATCCCATGTTTTTAGACCTTCATCTGGCATTATATGTTGAATAAATAGTCTTTGAATAAATGAAATAGTAGTGGTAGCTCTGAGGTCATCATGTATGTTAAATATACACAAATATTTCTTTGCTTCTCTCCTGCTCCTAGAGTATACCTTTCAAAATGCCACAACCATGCAGCCTAGATGGATGTTGAGACAGAAAATTACGGACCCCTATTTCTTGTATAGTAATGTAATAGAGTCTTTTTTAAAATGGGTTTCTAAACTTTTTTGACTTGTACTCTCTGATTTGATTCTAGTGTATTTTCTTTCTGGAAAGCCTTAGAAATGCAAGCTTGCACAAAGAAGTTTCAGTAAAGAAAGAAACCTATAAGTTCCAGCCCAAAGGCCCAGGTACTGAGAAATAACTGAGAAGTTAGAGATTGAAAACATTTACAGAATATAGTATACATACACCGGGAAGCTTTCTGTCAAAAGCTATTTAGGGGAACCAAATGCTAAATTTTAGTGTATTGTTTTTAGAGTTAGACCTCAGATCCCAGGAGCTCTTCATACTAACTGATTTTTAAGGATAAGACTATCCAAATTGCTGAATGAAAGGTAGGAGATACATTATTTTTATTATTTTTATCTTTGTGAGTATGTGAATGTGTGTGTGCACGTGTGTGTGCGCGCGCGCGCGTGCGTGCGTGCGTGCGTGTGTGTGTGTGTGTGTGTGTGTGTGTATTTGAGTGTGCGGAGTTCAGAGGAAAACCTTGGATGTTGTTCCTTAGGTATCATCCATTTTTTTTTGAGACAGGGTCTCTCATTAACCTGGAATTTGACAGTTGGGCTGATATAGCTAGTAAGTGAGAACTAGGTATTCACCTACCTCTACCTCCCCAGTGCTGAGATCACAAGTACACACCAGCCTCTGCACTAGACCTTTCTCTGTGTGCTCTGGGGTTGAACTCGTGTCCTCATGCCCGTGAGCAAGCCTTAATTTACCACCCGAACTATATCCTCTCAGCTCCACTGTTTTGTTTTTTGTTTTTGTTTTTTTTTTTAAAATAAAATACAGAACCTTGATTTTTCCTTTTTGTGCATAAAGGTAAATTATCTGGTGATTAATGTAGGGGAAATTTATTTTTGGCAGAGATAGATAAAAATCTAAAAATAAAGCTATCTATTATTCTCTTGTCTTTAAATAAAGTTAGCCTTTACTACATGTTAAAATGAGGGGCCTCCTTTTCCCCCCTCAAAAAAATAATCCCCAGTAACAAAAAATGTAGTGGCTGGATGTTAGGAGGCCCAATTCTCACTGAAATCTAGTTTGTGAGTTGAGTTGAGATCTTCAGTAAGGTGCTGTGACTGTCTGAGTCTGTGTTATTTACATTTTTCCCCCATGGCTGCCAGAACCAACCTAAGGGGAGAAGATTTCTTCTGGATTTTGTGTTTTAAGAAAGAATAAAGGCCATCATGATGGAGAAGCAGGGTGATGGGAGTCTACGTCAGCCAGCACTTTGCATCCACTGTCAGGAAGCAAAGAGTGAGTAACAAACGCTGGTGCTCCACTGACCCCCACTCCCTCTTTATTCTGACTAGAACACCAGACCTTGGGGCTGTGATTCCTGTACTCAGGGTAGGTCTTTCCTCATGGGCAACATGCTCATAGACATGCCTAGATATCCTAAGTGATTACAAATGTAATTAACAATGAAGATTAAACCCTACAGGAGCCATGTCACTTATATCATCGTCAATATTCTTTGACTTTATAACTTACGCCTCAGCTATATTTGTGTTGTTTTGAAACAATTCCCTTTCCCATTTAATTAACTTATAAAGCCAAAGAAACATTTCTCATAACTAATGATGTTTATTGTGTTCCAGCAACTTTTCCTTATTAAATGGAAAATGATGTTAGGATCTATCTTGGGACTCTCTTTGCCTATCATTCATAAACTTTCATGGGTGTTTTGTGGCTTATTACAGGTGCGAATAGAACTGCTATTATTTATCTTCAGCAAGAAGAGGACAATTGATCTGTTTTGTTGACTTCACAGTCAGCCACATGAATAATGTGTCTTGTGCTCCTTAGATATCAATCACCACCCCATCAATAAACTGGGGACAGTGTCACCCAAATGCGATGCTAGAGGCCTTTGTAAGGGAGCTTCTTTTCTTTTCTTTTTTTTTTTTTGTATCAAACTCTTAACTTGCTTCTTATCTCCACATGCAAATGCCTCCTTTTTCACCAGTGTGTGCTCTAAAACCAGCAAAGTGCAAAGTACTGAAAGTATTTGTTGCATAATCAATTGAATAAATGAATGGATTTTGTGTGGGGATTGTAATGATTAATTTTGATTGTCAGTTTGGCTGGAATGAGAAACACTTAAGACATTAATAAGTTATATCTTTGGGTGTGTCTGCAAAGACTTTTCCATAGAAGATTGACTGAGGGGTGTGAAATGTCTGCCGTGGGCTCATGTATTTGAACACTTGGTCCTCAGTTGGTAGTGAACTGTTTAGGAACTTTAGGAGGTGGAACCTTGTTAAGGAAGCGTGGAGATGGGGATGGGCCTTGAGTGTAGCCCCTCTTACTTCCTGTTCTCTCTCTGTATCTGCCTCTTCTGTCTCTCTGTCTCCCTCTCTCTTCCTCCTGTATGGGTGAAAAGTGATCAGCTAGTTTCCTGTTCCTGAAGCTATGTCATGCCATCCCCACTATCATGGACTCTGTTGCTCTGAAACTGTAAGCTAAAACAAATCCTTTCTTCCCTAAGTTGCTTTTGGCTGTGGTGTTTATTACAGCAATAAAAAAGCAATTAATAAGGGGGAAAGAGACTCATTCTGAATGTGGATGGAACATCCCGTATGATATGACCTCAGACCAAATAAAAGGGAAGAAAGAAAGAGACATTGGTTTCAGCACCAGCGTTCATCCCCCTCTGCTTCCTGAGTGCAGACGCAGATGCAGTGTGACTAGGCGCCCCATGCTTTGCACTGGCCATGCTTTGCTTGCTATGATAAACCATCTTTTCAAACCATGAGCCAAATAAACCTTCCTCCCTGAGTCACTGCCTGTCTGGTATGCTGCCACAGCAGTGAGAACGGCAACAGGTACTAACACCATTGCATAAATAGTGGCTTACACTGGGGGCAGCTTTGTGATTTCTAAGTGACAAAACACTACTAAGATAAAGACTCAGTGTATGTTAAGGGCAGGTGTGCTCAAAGAAGACTTGACTTACTGGGACAGAGAAGCAGCCAACTCCTGGAGACACTGGCTGAGCCACTCCCCCTAGAAGATCCTTAAATCTACCTGTAGTTGGAACCATGGAGATTCATGTGACAACGTAAACTTTTCTCTTCCTACATGTCTCTTCTGTGGCTGGAATTTTCATTTGCTCTTTGTAAACTCTGTTGTATTTATATTTGCAGACCTGAATTTGTGTTCTGTTCCTTTTAATTTTATCAGTGATTTCTGGGAAGCTAGCATCATTTTTTATTGTGTTTAAAAGCATGACACCAAACTAGTGGCACTCTAATTAACTTTTTGGAGAAATTTCCTTGAACCTTGGAAGAGAGTCAGTCACATAATAACTCCTTGCCCAGACTGGCAAGATGTCCCATTGGGTAAGGGTATTTGCTTCCAAGCCTGATGACCTGAGTTTGATTCCTGGATTCCATAAGGTAAGAGAAGAGAACCAAGTCTGGATATTTGTCTTTGACCTCCACACATGTGTGTGCTGTGAAGCACATATGCACACATACATACACACAGACACACACAGACAGACATATAGACCACACACACACACACACACACACGTACATATACATGTACACACAGATATAAAAATACTCATAAAATGAGTACATTCAAACTTATTAAGATTTGTCATATGTACACACACACACACACACACACACATACACACACACACACACACACATACACACATATATATGCACAAATTTATCCATGTATGTATTTCAGAGCCATTCATTTAAAATCTTTGGAAAATGCTTTATAAATTAGTTTTTATTAAAAATTAATACATAATAGTCTATTCAATTTTAAAAATAACTAATCAGGGTCACTGTTAAACTTCTGAAGCCCAGTGATTTCCTGTGGCTATGTTGATTTTTATAATTCAGGTGATTGGTATGACACTGTTTTCTGCTTCTATTTGTATTAGGAAGTAGAACAAATTACTTTTGCTTCATGGTTAGTTATTTGCATTGAATATTTTATCATAATACTTTTCCAAGCTTTCATTTTATACTATGTTAAATCTAATACTCTATAGCTAAATAAATTTCACTAATATTGTTGCAGGTTGTGGTGTTTTTTAAATGATTGTTGAAAATGCCACACTGTTTATTTTAGTTTATTAAACTCTGTATGGATTTACTGAAATTTTACAGTAAAGAATGTTCTAGAGACATTTTTAGTATCCTGCTTTCCTTGTTTTGAGTGTAATTCCCACCGGACTCACATAGAAGAAGAAATGGTGTGTTTCTGTTGCTGTGATTGTAACTCTGTTTTATTTTTCAGCATATTTATGAGCTTACTTTTGCATCTCATCCTCTCTGAAGTTGAGTTTCTGCCTGGATTTCATATTTGAGCATTTTTCAAAAATTTTTTTTAAATGTATTGTTTCAGTGCAGACTGATTTGTAAGATCATTTAATTTAATTTCAATATTTGATTTTTTAATTTAAGTTTTTACTTTTTGAGAATTTCATACATGAGTACTGTATTTGTATCATTTCTTTTTAAAAAATTTTTAAATTATATTTGTGTTTTAATTTTACACATTAGCTATGGGTTCCCCTGTCCTCCCCCCCTCCCACCCCTGCCGCCACTCTCTCTCCTTCCTCTAACTCTGTCTGTGATCTCCCTCCCTCTCAAATCATGGCCTCTTCTTTATCTATCTATCTATCTATCTATCTATCTATCTATCTATCTATCTATCTATCTATATATGTATACACACATATACACATATGCATGCACATACACATTCACAACCTACTGAGTCCCTTTCATGTTGCTCACATGTATATATGTCTAGGCCTGACCACTTGAGACTGAGTAAGCTTTCAGGGGAGGCTTCTCCCCAGAGAAAACTGATTTCCCCCTCTCTTAGAAGCTTTTGATTCCCTGTAGCTCTTCATCTGGTGTGAGGCCTTGTGAAATTCCCTCCGTCTTTGTCTACTGGTGTTGTCCTTATGCAGGTCTTGTTTTGGCAACATCTGCAATACAAACCCCACACCCAAGACTCAGGGAAGAAGAGAGAGAAGAGGAGCAAGGAAGTTGGCAAGAGCCAGAGGATGCCTGCTGCCACAATGTGTCTTCTAGACAACACAGAGAAGCCAAGCCCATGAAATCTCAATAGTCAGTTGTCTAAACAAGAATTTATATTATGATGTCAATTTTAGTAGGTTATCTTTATTTCTTACATATGCAGTATTTATTTTTATATAACCTTTTAAATATAGGAAGTCTTTCAGTTTTATGATTTATGTCTTCTTTTAATCTGTATTTCCCCCTGTATTAGTCATGGGTCTCTAGAGTCACAGAACTTATGGAATGAATCTCTCTCTATATCTATATATCATATATGTCTATCTATAAATAGATAGACGGACAGATAGATATACAAGTAGTTAGATATAAAGACTTTATGGGGATGGTTTATAGGCTGCAGTCCAGCTAATCCAACAATGGCTAGCTGTGAAGGGAAAGTCCAAGAATCTAGTAGTTGCTCAGTCCCATGATGCTGGGTGTCCCAGCTGGCCCCCCATTGTGGAGGGAACCTGGAATCCTGAAGAAGTAAGCTCCAATGCCTGTGAAGGAATGGATGTGCTGACAAGGTGAGGGAAAGCCAGTGACGGACTAACACCCAATTCCTTCTTTCAGCATCCTTCCAGCAGAAGATATGGCCCAGACTAAAGGTGTGCCTTCCTGCCTCAAGGTCTAAATTAAAGGTGTGTGTCATCCTGCCTCAGATCCAGATCAAAAGCATGTTGTCTTCCTGACTCAAGATCTGGATCACAGGTGTACCCTCCATTTCTGGATTGTAGTTCTTTCCAGATATAGTCAAGTTGACAACCAAGAATAGCCATCACACCCCCCATGACTAAACCTTGAATTTTAAAAATATACAGTTACAAAAGAAATATATTTTATGGCAATGAAAATTCAAGTAGTACAAAAAATGAAAATTGAACATTTGATTTCTGTTTTGGATTATTTAAGATTAATATTTTATAACACTAATTTATATATAAATGATGGTATTTATTGATTTGCCAAATTTAAGTATGGGTTTGTTCTGTTCCCTTATGCCCCTACAGATGCTACTTTATTGTTTTCTTTTTTCAATGCTTCTTCTAGATTGCCAGCTTCAATTTTAATTTCAATCACTCATTTTTATTTTTATTTTTTGGTCTGGAGGACTTAACTTGATGTCCTTTCTTTATTTAAGATCTATAAGCTTCTTGGGCCTGTTAAAATTAGAAGAATGTGGTTAATAGTTCTATGTATTTTCTGTTGCTAAGTCCTTTCTGGAGCTCTAGTTGTACCTGGTTGATGGTTTAACATTGCCTCCAGAGTCCTTTCTGGAGCTCTAGTCATATCTGGTACATGGTTTAATATTGCCTCCAGTCTACATTTGTTTTAAGTTGCTTTTCTCATGTTTCATTTTTGCGCTCACCACCTCTTCTGTTCCTTCTCCATTTCTTCCTCATCATCTTCCTACACCTCTGTCTTATTTTAAGATAGTGTCTCAAACTGTAGACATCATAGCCTAGGATGTCCTAGAACTCACTTTGTAGCTCAGGCTGGCCTTAGATTTGGAATTCTCTTCTCTCACTATCTTTGAGTGTTGGGATTACAGATTTGAGCCTTCACATCTGCCTTCCCCCATCATTAAATTTCCTGAATTTTCCTTTGCACTGTTTAACTTGCTTTCAGTGTTATTCTAGATTTGTTAGAATCCAGACCAGACTCCTGTTCAGGCCATAATACACACAGCAGCCCTCCCCTCCTATAATACCAGCAGGCACCCTATTGAGATCATTGCCTGTGGCTCTCCAGTTAATAGACTTCCAGGTGCCTAGACTTCTTACTTGGGAAAGTGAGTTTACTTCAAAGTGGTACCAGCAGTGGCAACTCATCTTGTTCTCTATCCACTTCCCTGCTTCCTGCTGGGAAAACAGAGAATCTAGCCACAGGCTCCTGCTTAATCTTCCCCAGAGAAAGGATTCTGATGCTACCACATGGGCTGATCCCTCTATTTAGAGTCCCCACCATGCCGTCTGTCTCTGGCGCTGGGGTCTGAACTCTCTTCAGAGTTCCCACTGTGCTGCTGTTGTGCATTTGTCTGCCCATGATTTCAATAATCCTTCTAGAAAACTTTTTACCCCCCCAAAATCCATCTCCATGTTCTCTTGAACCCTGTATGTGAAGACTTTCAATATAATTTCATTTTATTATGTTTTAAATTTCTCTAAGTTCGATTTGGGTATTTCTCATATCTTGTCATTTAAGTTGACATTGATTTTTATACTGTGGATATAAGATATGAAATAACTTTTAAAGTCAATCTCATTCTCTACATTGTGCTGAACGTTGGAATTGTTACTTTACTGGAATGTATATTTTCTAAGAGTTCTTCAAGCAATGTTGGCTTTTGTTCTGGTGTACAGCTAAGCAACTCCCAGATAAGCTGGATCCTTGCAAGGCTTGCCTTTATGTGTTGGTAGCATAGCTATAGGACAGTCTTCAGTCCAACATCTAAAAACATAAGCTTCCTAAGAATTTTATCCAATATTCCACTGTTACATTTTGGCTACTGGGCTCACAGACCACTCTGAACTCAGCATAAATTCTGGGATTATGAAGTTAACAGCTTTCTAGTGCTTCTTCCCCAACCTCAGGAATTTTCTTCTCATGTGTGCATAGATCTATACTCAACCATAGATCTGAGGAGACTCCTTTTCAGAGTTCTCTCTCTCTCTCTCTCTCTCTCTCTCTCTCTCTCTCTCTCTCTCCCTCTCCCTCTCTCTCTCCCTCTCCCTAGAATTCAGCAGAAGACAATTGCTGTCAAACTTTATTTTTCAAGGTAGAAATGGAGTCTCCAACATCCTCATCTCTTTGCCCACGGCAATCTCCTTTTCCTTGAACAATGAAAATCTGAAGGACAAATTTCCATTGTAGAAGATAAATTGCACTTGTTCCAAATAGTGCTGTGTGTGATCAACTCATGAAAAGTCACATTTCTGTTTCCTTGTGAATGTTTATGTACAGGATTAAATTTATGAAGATTCCTGAATTTAAGTGACACTGTAGGTAATAGAGAATGGAGGGCTCTCACTGCACGGGAAAAACTAGCTGGAGGGTTATAGGAATAAGTGTTGTATGGAGGTTGCTGGGTGATATCTGAGGTGACAGATGGGGGCTAGGTATAGCATGTACTGACTATGACAGTGAGTCTGGGTGATTCAAGCCATCTACCTTTTTTTTTTTTTTTTTGCTATTTTGTTTATTTGTTTTGTTTTACCTTTAGGCTCTCCATTTTAACCCCTTATTCATCCCGTGGTTTCAGTAATAAGGACTTCTTACTGACCTTTATTTTTTTAAAGACAGACAAGAACCAATATATTTTAAATGCATAGCATATGTGCATTATGTTAGATAGCTCTATAAACACCACCTTGTAATTCCTAATTGACTATTTCAAATTTTCTCATTAGTGTTTTTTACTTTAATCAAACTGGATGAAATCAGAATCAGAGACGTGACAGGGCTCACTTAACATTTAATGTATAACAATAAGCCTAGGGACTGCTTTTTCCTGGTGAGGAAGAGCAAGAAGGATTTTCACAAAGCCACTAACAGCACTTTATCCCAGGGTTACTGGGCCTGGGGTCTGAGCTGCATGTTTCCCGCTTCTTGGCCTCTCATCAGAAGTTTTATTCAAAGCAAAGTGATTGTTCAGTTCAGATAAGGAAGAAATACATCACTGAGATTGACAGTGGGGTCCCTGAGTGAGGGTACTGAAGAGCCCCAGTTATTGCTTGGAGCTTCCTTCTATCCAGATCAAGAGGAGTTTGGTTGCTTAGGAGTACATTGTGGGTGGTTCTTTATGTTCAATTACATAACTTCTTTTCTCCTGTGTATGTCATTTTCTGTAATGAATCTGATTTTATTCATATGCACCTCCAATTATGCACAGCATAAGGTAACAAATAGGGGGTTCTCCCTAAAAGTTTACTGAAAGGATAATTTGCTTTACTACACATGTACCCCAAACCAGTTCAGTTCAGGTCAGCTCATTGCCCTAGTTCCTGGATTGTCTTAAAAGAGGTGTTTCTAAGTGTATTGTTTGGAGTGGAGTGTGTGTCCAGAACGAACCAAGTAGAATCACTCATGGAGAGTCAGTCTCTGCTGTATGTTTCATATACATTAACATACATAATTCTCAGGCTGTTTTATCCTGAACTGCATCAATATTCTTCTCACCCATGAGGAAAGTGAGGCTCAGGGACTTGATCAAGGATATTAAGTCAGCAATTACACTGAAATTAACCCATAATTCTTATTTATGTTTAGCCATGTGGCTTGGTACCGTTTTTCAGTTCTGCCTTCACATCTTGTTTCCTGTGTCTGGCTGGTGACTCCTGACTCAGCCTTCCTCTTCCCAGAATTCTCCTTGTCTGCTTACCCCACTGTAGCATGAATCTTAAAAGGTCTTATTAATAAAACCAAACCTGAAAGCCAGAAAAAAAAGAATATTCAGTCAGCAAAGCTAGAACCAAAGTCATGGAGTCAGGGCTCTCTAGGGCCCATGACCTGCAATAGCTCTTACACTGGGAAGACTGACAAAACTAACCCCTACTAGCACAGGCCTGAATGGCCATCAAATGCTCTCAGTGTGATCTATGGGATCAGAACACTGCAGATTGCATGCTTTTGACCTGGATTGCCTTGCTTCCTGCCTTTTCCTTGTCTTTAGTTGGCACTTGATTCTCTTGCAGTGATTAGAGCCCAGTTGACCTTGTTGGTATTCCTTATTTAGCTATTCAACTATAATCATCTCATATTAGGAACATGAGTCTGTATAAAATGCTCAAGATAATTTTTAAGGGGTAAAGTCAGTCCTTTCCCAGAGAAAGGAAATCAACAAATTTAACATGTTGAACTTTAGCAATTCATGCGAGAGGATGAATTCGTGTGCATTTCTTTTTTTTACTTGATCCAGATTCTAAATGTATTTTGAATAAAGTTTATTTTAATTCAAGGAAAAGAGCAAAAACCCAACTGCTGATTAATATCCCCAAGTGAGCTCACTAATGTCACTAGCAGTGCTCAAGGAACACTGAACATAGCACCCTCTAGAGGACATTAATGAACACCCAGGCCTTTTAGATTGTCTCTGGGGCTGGGAGAAATGTCAGTGTTTAGTTGGTTGGGGTCAGGAATGCTGAATTTTCTGAAATACACACTCTCACAGATGAAACGTCTTCCTGCCTCATTGTCCCCAATCAGTTATCTTCTGAGAAAAAGCAATCAAAGAGGCAGCTGATGTAAGTGGAGAAAATATTAAGGTGGATCCTTCCACCTGCACAGAGTTAGTCCTTGGTTTCCTCTGCAGTTACCGAATACCATGTGTCCATCTGTTTGAAAACAGCATGCTACTGGAAGCAGGTGCAATAATAAATGACTTACTGTCAAAAGTAGTTAATTCTTTCCATGTCAACTGAAGAGGCGTGCAAGTTCATAAGAATAATGATTTTTGTCAACTGTAGCACCAATCAGGGATGGGTAAGATTATTCTTCCTTATTATGAGAACCAAGGACCAGAATAATGAATGCACGTTGTTATCTTAGTTAGGGTTTCTGTTGCTTCAATGATGTACCATGACCAAAAAGCAAGTTGGGGAGGGTAGTGTTTATTTGGCTTACACTGTTCACTATCATATTGCTGTTCATTATTAGAGGAAGTCAGGATAGGAACTCAAACAGGGCAGGAATCTGGAGGCAGGAGCTGATGTAGAGGCCATGGAGGGGGTGCTACTTACTGGCTTGCTCCCCTTGGCTTGTTCAGTCCGCTTTTTTATAGAACCCAGTACCACCAGCACAGGGATAACACTACCCACAATGGGCTTTTCCCTGTCAATCACTAATTAAGAAAGTGCCGTACAGCTGGAACTTATGGAGGCATTTTCTCAATTGAGGTCCCCTCCTTTCAGATGACTCTAACTTGTGTCAAGTTGACATAAGACTAGATAGCCCTATAAACTTGACATATGGCATTTCATTATTAAGCCACAGCCCTTTCTTTCTTATTTGCCCCAAGATCTCACATTAAAATCATATGTAACTTTAAAAGTCCCACAGTCCTTACAAATTCAAACACATTATTTTAGTCTCTCTCTCTCTCTCCTTATTTTTCTTTTTTGAAACAGGGTTTCTCTGTGTAGCTTTGGTGCCTGTCCTGGATCTTGCTCTGTAGACCAGGCTGGCCTCGAACTCACAGAGCTCTGCCTGCCTCTGCCTCTCGAGTGTGGGATTAAAGGCACGTGCCACCACCACCCAGCAAATTTTAAACTCTTTAACATATCCAATTTCTCCAAAAATCCAAAATCTCTGTTAAAAGTTTGAAATCTTTCAGCTGTGGGCTCCTGTAAAACTCAAACTTAAATACCTTCCTACTTCAAGAGGGAAGAACCAGGGCACAGTCACAATCAAATCAAAGCAAATCCAAACTCCAACTGTGTAAACAACACAAGGTCCAATGTTTGGGATCAACTCATGTTCTTCTGGGCTCCCCAAGGGCTTAGGTCACTTCTTCTACTCTGCCCTCTGCAGCACACACAGCTTGTCTTTTTGGCTCTGGCTGGCTATGTGGTAGTTTGAGTAAAAATGACCTCTATTGGCCCTTAGGGAGCGGCACTATTAGGAGGTACGGTTTTGTTGGAGTAGGTATGGCCTTGTTGTAGGAAGTGTATCACTGAGGGTGGGCTTTGAGGTTTCAGAAGCTCAAGACAGGCCCATGGCTTACTTTCTCCTCCTACTGTCTGTCAATCCAGATAGAACTCTCCGCTGCCTCCCCAGCACCATGTCTGCTTATGTTCAGCCATGGTGACAACAAACTAAACCTCCGAACTGTAAGCCAGCCCCAGTTAAATGCTTTTCTCGATAAGAGTGACTATGGTCATGTAGTCTCTTTACAGCAATAGAAGACCTAAGACAGTTACAGAGCATCGCTTCCCTCTGGTGCATGCAACAGAAAGGAGAGCTATCCACAGTGGGACTCTAAGGAGAGTGTTGGGCCAGAACCTTGCTCTCAGGGGCACCACATTTGAAGACTGATCTTGCTTCTTTTCAGTATGAGCCGTCTCGAGTGAGTGAGCAGTTAAGATAAGTTTCTTGACATGGGTTTGCAAGGATAAAAGGCTTATTTTTCTGCCTGTCCCTGATATCAAATAATGTTCTAGGGAAAAAAATAACATCGGCTTGCGACTTCAGGTTTGTTTATCACACCATCTTATATATATCGGCAGCAACTTAATAACTTTATATTTAATCTGCTCTGCTAATATTTTTCCCTTCTTCTTTATAGAATGGCCCTGGGAACTTTATGTACTAGATAATGGCCTGTCAGATTGGATTTCCACTTAATCTTGGGGAAAGACTTTCCGATAAAGCGTGAAAGGCCAGTGGATATAGCTTTAGTCATCACTCCTTCCCTGAAACTCAGTGTCACCCAACCTTTATCCATTTTATAAACTTTTAGAGAGTAGCATTTCTTCACCTTCACTGCACCAAGTATTTATCTCCATATTGTGTTCATCTGAGAATACTTTCATTCCCCTTGTCTTTCTTTCTGGCCTTCTTAGCTAATTACTGGATAGAACCTACAGTTTCACATGCAAATCATCTTTCTAGTCATCCTTCAAATCCATGTGATGAATTTTAATTCTCTCCATAAATCCTATCTCTTGGATGTGTGCAAGATGAATGAGAATCATTTAGTCTACATTGTTCTCCCTATGTGTGCATAGGTATGCTCATGTGTTCCCATGTGTACACAGTTATGTAGAAGCCAGATGTCAACCTTTGGTATCAGGCTCTATTCAGCTTATTTTTTGGAGATAGCTCCTCTCACTGTCTTGGATCTCACAAAGCCACCTAAGCTTGATTGCCAGTGAGCCCCAAGGATGCTCTTGTCCCCCTTCATTAACACTGTGATTACAAGCAAGCACTACTACACCCAGATTTTTTTTTTTTTCATGTAGGTTCTGGGTATTGAGCTCAGTATATATATCTAACACTTATATAGCAATCTCTACTGGCTGAGCTATATAGGGAAATTAGATGAAGTGAGAATTGGTTACAAAAGACAGCCCTGAAAGGGAAGACAATATGTATAGTGACAGAGGAACTTGGGCAGGTCATGGGAAACAATTGTGTCTATGGAGACAAATCCTATAAAGCATAATATGGGAGGAGAACCCAATTTTGTTCAGTGTTAGGCAATTACTTATGTGTGACAGTTGCAGGGGAAAGGTCTGGAGAGCAGGATCTTTACTGAAGAAAGCTAAAACAACCCAACAGAGTATAGAGGCTTTCACTTACTGTCTTAGGAAAGGGTGGCCCCTGTAGTGTTAGAGAGTTGGTGTGGAAGTCTGTCTTTGGGGTCCAGATTCACATTATATGGGAGAAATAATTGTGTCCAGCTCAGGGCTCCCTGGTGCCAGGATGTTTCCATGTATGATATAGGAAGAAGCAAGATGCTAAGCCTCATTCACTAGATTACAGCATTTATAGTAGAATTTTAACCTAGTACTTCTTTTTCTGATTTAAAAGCATAATATAAATCTTTAAAGGGAACTTAGAAAATATCAGACAACACAATGAGGAAACAAAACCAGCCATAGTCTTACACCAAAGGACAGTTGCTTTTAGCAGTACACTGCCTATACACTTATTTTTCCATCTGTCTACTTCTTCACTTTCAATGTTTGGGATGGGACAGAATCTCATCAACTACTTTAACAACTTTTATTTTTATAAAAATCACTTTATTATAAAAAACTTCTAATAATAAAAACATTACACAGTTAGATTAATATAGCCATTCAAATAAGCTCTTGTGTAGACCCAAAGTCTATACATTTCAATAAGTGTCTATACAGTGAGAAGATCCATTCTGCATTCATTTTGAATTTTATATGTTCTTTATCAATTACTCTTTTAGCTTGCTATACACAAAAGTCTTTACCCTCGAAGAAGACCCCACAAACAAAACACCCTCTCCCATGAAAATCCATTGTGAAGTTAAAATAATAAAAAATAGAATTGTATATTCTTTATAAATTCTAAGTATTAGCCCATTGTCTGAAAAACAGACAGGAAAGACTTTTTCCCACTCCATGTTATGTCCCATGCAGAAACTTAAATTTCCTGTGGTCCCCTCTTTTGGTACTTGGAGCTATTTCCTGTACTATAGAAGTTCTGTTCAGAAAACCCTTGCACTTGAAGGCTAGGTTTTAATCTAGAAATTACAGTGTGTTTTGTATTTGAAATTAAGGCCCTTGATTAGTTTTTAATTGATTTTTGCCCAAGGTTAAATATATAAATCCAATTTCATTCTTCTGCAAGTGGATATCCAGTTTTGCCAACAACAGTAGTTGAACAGGCTTTTTTTTTTTTTTTTTTTTAAACCACTGTATATTTTGTCTCCTTTGTCAAAAATTATGTGGACATAGCTTTGTCAGTTAATTTCTGGGTCCTCTATTCTATTCCACTGTTCTAGATGTCTGTGTTTATGCCATTCCCAGGCTGTCTTTCACACCATAGCTCTGTAATAAATTCAAGGTCAGGTATTGCAATACAGTCAGCTGTGTTCTTACTCCTTATGATTGCTTTGGAGAGTTGTGGGCTTTTATGGTCCCATATGAATTTTTGGATTCTTTTCTTTAAATCTGTCAAATATGGTATCAGGGTAAGTCTTGCATTGAGTCTATGGATTAATTTTGATAGCATAATCATTTTCACAATATTAATTCTGCCAATCTGGGAGTGTGGAAGTCTTCCCATTATATAGTATCTTCTTTGACTTCTCTTTTCAAGGTCATGAAGTTTTCATTGTAGAGGTCTTTTTCTTCTCTGGTAATATGGATTTCTAGATAATTTTAATTGAATTATTTTGAATGGGATTTCTTTCTAATTGATGTGAATACATTGTTGGTCTATATGAAAGACATTGTTATTTTATAGTGGTTTTGTAACCTGCCAACCTTACTGTGAGTATCTATTAGACCAATTTCTTTGATGAACATATATGTAGACATAGTCAACATAATACTTGCAAACTAAATTTAGGAATATATTAAAAAGGGTATTCATCATGGTCAGGTAGGCTTTATCATACATAAATCAGTTAATGTAATATACAATACAAATGAAGTGAAGGACAGATACCACACAGTCATCTCAATTGATGCTGACAAGGCATTTAACAAAGTATAACATGCCTCCATAATAAAGGTCCTAGTGACAAATAGGGATCAATGGAGAATAGCTCAAAATACCTTTGGACAATTCGTTAAATGGAGACAAACAGTATTTCCTCAAAAATCAGGAATGAGACAAGGATGGCCACTTTCCTATCTCTTATTTGATGTCATGCTCTCTGTATTAGCTGTAGTAACTAGGAAAGACAAAGACAGAAAAAGTATTTAAATAACAAAGGAACAAGTTAAGCCACCCCTATTTGTAGGTGACATGACTTATTTTTTTTTAATTGTCTGTTAACTAAGACAAAATTACATCAATTCATCTATAGTTCCACCAGGTATTCTAGGCAGGAATAACTCTAGATATAACAAGCTCTATATCTGTCTACTTTATATATCTGGAATGAAATCCTGTCTCCATAACTGCAGTTCCATCCAGCTCCCCAGCTCATAGTCCAGCTAATGACTAACTCCTTTGCTTCCAGCCTCATCTTCGTCCTCTGTATCCTCTTTCTCCATCTCTGCTGCTCTATACTCCTGGCACTCAGAAGACTCTACTCGAGATCTGCTTACCCTCTAGGAACCTCTGCCATCCTCTCTTCTCTCTCGCCATGCTGTTCTTGACATGGTTCTTTACTTAAGGTAATTATTCATCTACTAGAAACCTCTTGGGCCCAATAAATACCATATGAACTATTTTAAAGTGATCAGTTCTTAGTGTCATTATATATCCTTGAAGAGCAGATTTAAAGTAATTTAATAGTTTATTATAGAACCACAAATTCATTTATCTCTTTAATGCTGCTTGCTTATGTATCATGCAAAAATAAAAAGAAAATGAAAGCAAACAGTTGTAAGTATCCTCAGTACCAGAGCAATGCCTAGCACAAAGTGGATATTCAACAAGCATTAACTACAGTGAGAGTTTCAATCCATGGACATGGTATATCTGTTTAAGTTTCCATCATTTCTGTTACCAGCTGTTTGTTACTTTAATCATGAAGCTCTTCTGTTTTATTATGTGTGTACTGAATTATTTTCTTCTTTTAGATCATTGTAAATGACGATTATATTTTAAATCCCAGTGTCTATATTTCAGTGTTAATGTAGAAATAAGGTTGGTTTTGTGTATTGGTTTTCTATCCTATGATCTTATCAAACTCATTTATTTGAAGATTTTTTTCTTGATTCCTTAGTATTATATGTAGCCAATCATGCCATCTACAAATAAAGAATTTTAATTTTTTCCTAAGATATATGGCTTTCTTCAGTATGTTAAACATCTAGACTAAATTATCACTTTCTCTCTCTCTCTCTCTCTCTCTCTCTCTCTCTCTCTCTCTCTCTTTTGGTTTTTCGAGACGGTTTCTCTGTGTAGCTTTGCGTCTTTCCTGGATCTCGCTTGGTAGATCAGGCTGGCCTCGAACTCATAAAGATCCACCTGCATCTGCCTCCCGCCCAGCTAACAGTTTTTTTTAATGTATTCACTTTGTCTCTTAACACTACTTTTAAATATACCAGTTCAATTGTCTTGCAGACGATTCCAGAATCTTTATTCTGTTGTTTCTTAGTAGTGCCATTGAGCTTATTTGTCTATTTCTGTATTTCTTGTAAATTGGATGTTAGGTCTAGATGTTTGAGTAGACTTAAGTTAAATATTTTGGACTAGAGATGTCAGGTTGTTCCATTGTCTTTGACACTAGGTTTGCTCCCTTGGATAAAATGTGGACTGCAGAATTGCTCCCTTCTAATGGTGCATCAAGTTTTAGTTAGGAATTTGTGCCGCCACAGACCTGTGGGAATGTGAGGATAACCTAGTCTCCTGTGGTCCTTTTTATAAGGGTTTGGAATGTGTTGATGTCCTTAATTTCATTAACCATTTTTCTAGGTTAGGTGGTTTCTAATTATTTTGTCTCTTGTTTAGATAGGGTCTGACATTCTTCTGGAGTAGTTTACTAAAATCAGAATTGAATTAGTTTTTTTCCACTGAAATTTCAGGGTAAATGCCTAGTTATTTTCTTTATATCATGAATTTTCAGGAGTATGAGAGATAGATAGATAGATAGATAGATAGATAGATAGATGATAGATAGATGTATCTTACTTCTTCTTCTCTTCCTTCTCAGCATCTTCCATCTCTTGTTTTCATTACTGATGTCATACAAGATCACATGTTTTTCAGTTTTTGTCACTTTGCTTTCTGACACTTGAATCTTTCCAACATGGCCAGTGAGTGCCCCTTTAAATTGGCTCCACTGTTCTTTTAACATAAATGATTGTCCTTTAGAACTTTGCTTTCTGGTACAAGATGTCTCAGGTTCAACATTGCTTTGTTTCTGGTCCAGGTCTAAAAATCAATTAATTAATGCTTGGTCCCTTTGTACTCTCCTTGACTTTGATTTGGATGTCATGGAGGGGAGACAACTTTCCTCTATACTATGATGTGATTCCAAGGACCTTATTATTTTCCCTATTCTTTATATTAGTAGGCATCATTAATGCCAAGTACCTTTTTAATCTTTTGTTAAACATAAACTCTAAGCCATGCATCCTGCAAAAATTAAGATACAATTAGAAATGTCCCTATCTTCTACAGAACAGAGTTGATGAACTTCCACTTGTATAAAGAATTTTGGAATACGATGGGAATAAAATATCACTAGCAATTTGAGATCAACTGTGGATCTTGACTCTGACATGGTGGGAAAGGAAATCCCAGGGCTATGTGACAATTTAATGCTTAGCTTACATGGATAAGAGAATAAAAGAGTATGTATGAGCTTAGTGTGGCTAGGTTACTGGGGATTTTGAAAAGAAGTTTTGTTTTATTTCCTAAGACCTTTTTTGAGGCAATAAACACTTGATGAGAATTATATAAATACATACATACATACATACATACATACATACATACACATATATGTATATGTACAAACATATATATATATATATATATATATATATTCTAAATTTATAAAAAAAAGCATATTGCCTATGTTCAGTTCTTATAGTTCATGGTAATCTCTTGGTAACCACAGATGTGATAGGTATTGAAGACACAGAAAGGGATATCTGGTCTAGACTATATATGTAGAGAGAGGTAAATGTAGTGAATTTGGATGTAAATACATACATATAGACAGACAGACAGGTGTGTGTGTGTGTGTGTGTGTGTGTGTGTGTGTGTGTATGTGTGTGTGATTATGCACTTGTGTGTATGTGCATACACAGAGATTCCTAGAGGGAATGAGCCATGTCTACATAGGTCTCAAAGGATTTATGAACATGAGGCAGATAATATTTGATTTATGATGCAAGTATTTAGGCTGTACATTGAAAGGCAAGGCCATAGTCACCAGTTGGCTTTTCCATGTACTAAAGGCTTTATGAAATGCCTCTTCTTTCTTGAGGTTCTCTTCACCTGTGTCAGAGAGCAGGTTCCCATATTTCGTGCATCTCTCTGTACAATGAGGGTAGATAACACGAGCAGAGATCCGCCCATGTGCTTTATGATTAGTTACACTTGTGCTGCAATGGGCTGTGGTGACTGGCTGCCAGAGCTCTAAGCTGCTTATAGTGGGTAAGTTACATTGTATTTCTCAGTCCTTTGCCATTGCCCCATTTCATTACTTTTCAAGTCCACAGTTGCAGGCTGATGATAAATCTCCCTGTCACCCAGCATCACATTTCCCGGTAAATGGTTATTTCTGAAATCTCTTTAAGACTATCCATCAGAAAGTGAGTGGTTGGGAAGCCCTTTCTGCCTGTCTCTTCCAATGCACACAGGCATCACCACGTGCTGCCTTTGGTAATGTTGTGCATACAGCGATTCTCCAAAGGAGTCTGGGAGGATATCTGGACTGTGAGGGGAGGCATGTGGAGCTTAGAAGTGGTTTGCTGAGGTCCCAGCAAGCTTCCCCCTTCCTTCCCCTGGCTGACACACACACACTGGGGAGTGCTAAGTCCTTTACTCCCCTTCACAGAAAAGCAGCTCTGCTTGGAGTAGTGAAAACAGTTTTGTTTTGTCTAGGTTTTTTTTTTTTTTTTTTTTTTTTTTTTTTTGAGACAATGTTTCTCTGTGTGTAGCTCTGGCTGTCTTGGAACACACTCTGTAGACCAGACTAGCCTTGAACTCACAGAGATCCACCTGCCTCCCAAGTGCTGGGATTAAAGGCATGCGCCACCACTGCCTGGCAAAATAAATTTTTTTTTTCACTTTAAAAAACTAAAACGTTTGTTTCATTTGGATTTGACCACCATTTCTCCAGTGTTTACTAAAAGTACTTCCACATGAGAATGGCTACAAGAAGACATGGCATTTCCCTCAAAGGGAATTTCTGATTTGGAGAGGAGCAGGTACGTACATGGTGATACACCTGGCAAAACCTTTCAATCAATTCAGTTCATTTTAGGGGTGGGGAGTTATTGTGCAAGCCTTCACAGGTGAGGCCCTAGCTTTTCAGGAAGGATAATCGGACTTCCTTATGGTTCTTGGACTTCTTTGTGGGTGTGTGTGGGGGTGGTGGTTAATGGTTTAGAACTAGACCCAGAAGAATAGGCTGTCACTATAGTCCTTTAAGGTCATAGGGGCTTTCTGGATGTAAGTGACCAGGCAGAATTTTGTAGCATAAAAGACAAGGATGAACATAAAAGTGTTTCTTAGAAGGTGGTTGTAGGTCATCAAGAAACAGAAAGTCAGGACTCTGACAGTGACTGACAGCTGTAGCGGAGGAGGCTAAATGCTGACACAGTCAGGATGCTTTGAACTGCCGTCCATGTTTTGAAACAGCTGGGAACTTCCTACTTGCCATCCCAGAGAATGAATGCCTTGACCTTGCAGACAAAATGAAATGACTAAGATAACGCATTAGATACTTCTCAGACTTCCACCCCTACAGCAGTCACATCTGCCTTAGGAATGCTTTTGGGATTGTTCATGGCCTGACCGTGGTCCAGATGTATTAACCAAAATAATTGGTGTTTATGCAAGCTTAAACATAAAACTAAAATAACTAAGAGGAAGTGTAAATCAAACATAATTGTCATGTATTGTCTGGAAAATCCTGCTGAGCTTTGCAAGAAATAAGACGTTACCGGGCCTCTCCAAATCCCTCACTGTTGTGACCCTGCTCCCCCACCCTGAGCACTGATGTAATTGTGGTTTTGTCTTTGTAAATCATATGTCTCTGAACTTGGGCACCAAAAGACTCTTCAGAGGCAAGAGCCTGCTCTTGATCTGGCCCATTAGGAAAAGAACTTTTAATTGGTTTAATCAGCAAGGCTTTCAATAACTATCTCACGTGGATCATTTTATAGAATAGTGCTGTGACTGCGTTGTCCAGCAAGGTAAACGAGCAGTGGGAAGCAGACCCCAAACTCTGTTGTACAGCAGGGAGAGTACAGCAACTGAGGCATAAGTGCTGAGCTCAGTGGTGGCCCAAGAAAAATGGCCTCCTGGCACCATATTATTCTGTCGGCAGAGGAAACAAATCTGCCTGTCATGTCTGCTGTTATGAATCTCTGTAAAAGTCTTAGAAGGAGACTCGGTGTCATCAACCCTCAGTTCAATTACTTTAAGTATTGGCTAGAGTTTTACCATAAATTACACTGCCCTTAGATTTATAGGCTTTAAGGAACCGATGTAACGGATATTGAACATTGGAAAAGAACCCTGTCTGGGCGTGCTGATGCAGGGCATTTTTTTCCCCCACTAATTCTCAAAGAGCCCTTCTCTTCCTCTGAATCATAGAAGTGTTAATAATTCATTTGTGTTGTCTTCCATCTTTCTGTTTCTATGATACTTGCTTAGTCCTAGGGAGGGCCATACATGAGATGTGATCCATAGTCCTGGCTCTTTTGGCTTGTTGGAGAAGGGGAAGGAGAGTTTTAACTACTTGACAAGCCCAGATTGTAGTTAGAGTTTTCCTGCCTGGCCCACAGTCAGGATAAATCTCTCTTACCTGCCAGTCCCACAGTCGCTCAGACCCAACCAAAAAAGCACACAGAAACTTATATTGCTTACAAACTGTATGGCTGTGGCAGGCTTCTTGTTATCTACTTCTTCTATCTTAAATTAACCCATTTCTGTTAGTCTATACTTTGCCACATGGCTTGTAGCTTACCGGTGTCTTTACACGTTGCTTCTTGTGGCAGCGGCTGGCAGTGTCTCTCCCCCAGCCTTCCACTTCCCAGAATTCTCTTCTATCTTGTCCCGCCTATACTTCCTGCCTGGCCACTGGCCAATCAGAATTTTATTTACACGGAGCGATATCCACAGCACCAGGTAGAGCCTTAGAAAGGCTCAAGAAGAAGAAGGTCCTCCTCTCACTAAACCCAGGAAAATGGGTGCCCCAGAAAGGGGAAGAATTCCAAGAGGACATGCTCATGGGTGGCATGCAGATAGTTGTGGGCAAATCCTTTTCAATTGTAGCAGAGACAAGAATTGTCTCTTCAACGCCCATTTCCAGTTAAGAGCACAGTCATTGTAAAAGAAGGCTTCAGGGCAGCACATATGTTCCAAAGTGGCCAAATGTTCAAGCCCCTATCCTATTTTATGGAAAATGATGATATACATGAGTATACATGTACATAAATTGAAACAGGGTCTCATGTAGCCTAGGTTGGCCTTAAATTTAGCATGCATCTGAAGATGACATTGAATTTTTGGTACTCCTGCCTCCATCTCTAGGGAGCTGGGATTACAGAAGTGTCTCCCCAGGCCTAATTTTTATGATAGTAGGGGTCCTCCAACCAGGGCTTTCTGAATGCTGGGCAATCATTACAACAACAGCTAGATCTTTAGCCTGAAATAATATTTTAATAAAAAAATAGGTTAAATCTATATCATAAACATGTGTCCAGGTTTAAGTAAGAAGAGTCTTTTAAAATTAACTTATTTCTGGAGTTCATAGGGCAGATGAGCTGTATTTACATGGCCTCTTGGTAGGATGACTTTGCCAGATTGCAAATTTATAAATTCAGGTCAGATCACTTGAAAAGATCAGGGTACAATTAACAAGCTGATGTTTTGCTTATTATTAGCTCTCTCTTCTGCTCCCAAATAAATAATAAATAAATAATAGCATAAAAAGAAAATAGGTAATCATTTAATTCTTGGAAGCAGCTACATTTCCTTCACTGAATTAATAAAGCTTTATTATTCAAAACTGTATCCTAATCAAATTGAAGGAGCTGGGCATTCTTGGTACAGTTACCTACAGTCAAGGCTATTTGACAGGTATTACTATTTATGAGATAATTTAGAAGTAAGGGAGCATCAGGGGCTGGGGAGGGGGGTGAGCATCAGCACTCTAGAAAGGTCAAGTGTGTAATTGGAAAGAAGCAGTAGGGAACAGAATGAAGCCGATAACCCTGGATAGTATGATGGGCCTGTGTGGTTTGGTTGCTATTTCAGAATCCAACACCAGAACAGAAAAAAAGTGTTGCTTGGAGATACGGGTGTGTGTGTGTTTCTGGGGTTCAGTTCTTACTTAGGTGGTCCACAGGATGCTAACATGGACCTGTGAGCTATTTTTAATGATTTGAAAACTAAGAAAATTATGCATTCATTCAAAATAATGTCACATAGACTAGAATACCAAGTGTCTGCTTTGGGCTGGGATTATGTAAGTTCATTGTTGTAATAAATTTGTCTCAATCTATTCAGAGTTCTGACAGTTGGCAGCTGTATTTGTTAGGTTATTGACAAGGGAAAATGAGTTATTTCTTACTGTGTTATCTTTGTAGACAAAAATCTTCCAGATGATGAGGCCTTTAGGAGGAAATGAAAAGGAGACTATACTGGTGAAATAGTCGGTGATTAGTAGGAAAGATTCCCTCTCTGATGGGTCTCTTGTTTTTCTGCTGTATCTTGGGGCATCAGATATCCTCCATGTCTATATCATAGATGTAATCTTTATTATTTTTATAAGACAAAACTATCTTGGTCTTTCTGAATAGAGACACATCTTATCTAAACAAATACAAGAAAGTGGTACTTGTTAACATCAATAAATTTTTATACTTATTTATAGGATTTAAGAGTTTATTTTTTACTATTGGCCATGTAAGATGAGTGAACAGATAACTTGCCTTGACTTTAAGGAATTTTCACTTGGAAAATAAGAATCTTAGGATCCCTAGTTGGCTCTTGGCTGCTTCTTAGGAAAACAAGGTATCTCTTTTTTAAAATTCCTCCCAGATCCTCCCCACCTCTCCACCCTCCCAAATCTACATCTTTTCTTGCTTCCCCTCATCTAAAATAAAGAGAAAAAATAAAATAAAGACAAACAAACCTGATAGAACAAAACAAAGGAACAGAAATACCATAGCCAAGGAAAAAGCATAAGAAAAACATAGATGTAGAGACACACACATTGGGATACATATAAATCCCTTAAAATCAAAGAAAAAATAGGGAGAAAAAAAAAGCCAGACAAAACATGATAGAACAAAAATAATCTCCCTAAATTCCACTGAGTTCATTTTCTGGTGGCCATCTATTGCTAGGCATGGGATCAGGTCTTGTAAATGGTTTGTATACTCAGTACTGTTGGAGAAAATGAATTTTTCATTCACAAGTGGTTATCAGTTGGAGATTGCTTTGGAGCTGGTGATGAGGGCTTGTGGAACCTACCAGGCCCAGACGTGTGCAGGCCCTGTGTATGCTGCCACAGGTCTGCGAGTTCTTATGTGCATCCCTCCTGTTGTTTTAAAGAGACTTTCTTTTCATAGTGTCCTCCATGACCTCTACCTCTTACATTCTTTCCACCTCCTCTTCCACAGGGTTCCTTAAGCTATAAGGAGAGACTTGATGGAGACATCCCAGTGTTCCAAAATCTCCTAATCTTTGTACATTGTCCAGTTCTGGGTCTCTGCATTTATTCCCACATACTGCAGGAGGAAGCTTTTCTGAGTATGACTGAGCAGGACGGTGATCTATGTATGGTAGTATAACAGAATGTCATTAAGAGTCATTTTGTTGCTGTGTTCCTTTACTTACAATGGTTCTCAAAATTCTTAATATTGTAAGCCTATTATATAGTTCCTCATGTTGTGGTGACCCCCAAGTATAAAATTATCTTATTGCTACTTTACAACTGTAATTTTGCTACTGTTATAAGTTATAGTATAAATATCTGATATGTGAATCCATGGGGCTTGTGACCCACAGGTTGAGAACTGCTGCCTTATCAGAACAATGGCATTTGGTTTTCCCCTAGGTCCCAGGCCTATCTAGTTCAGTGTTGGGGACAAGTTCCATCTCATGGGGTAGGCCTTAAATCCAATCAGATATTGGTTGGTTAGTCCCGTAAGCTTTGAGCCACTATTATTGTAATAGTGTGTCTTGCAGGCAGGTCACCATTGTAGATAGAAGTTTTGTAGCTGAGCTGGTGTTCACCTTTCTCCTTTGGTACTATGTAAAGTACCTTCAAGTTCCATGAACACTAGTTAGTAGGGGTGAAGGCTCTAGGTAGGCACCAAGCCAACTTCTTCATGTTCAGTGAGTTATGTATGTGTTGTCTTCAGCAATAGGACCTTACCATGAATTTGTAGAAAACAACCTATAGCCTTGGCAATATCCTGGATTGTTTGGGGAGTCCTGTGCAACCCCTTTGGCCAATAACTTGATGAGATGTAACCTATTCTTGGAACTGGAGGCTTCATTTGTGACTAAATATGTCCAGTTGAATGGGGCTCTGTCTCTCCTGTTATTTGGTGATTCCATTTAGGTTACCTAAATGTATATGTATATATTTTATGTATGTATATTTAGGAAGCTTCCTCTATATTAGGTTTCTATGTGACACCTTAAATGGCCCTAATTTTCAGCCGTCCCTCTTCATATTCCTACCCTTACCCTCTCTCCCATCCCCCTCTGCATTCGATCCTCCTATTCTAGTCTACCCCCAAATCCATCTATACTACCTGTTCCATTTTCCCTCCCTAGGGTTATCCAATCCTCCCCTGTGCCTTACTCTACACCTAACCTCGGTGGATATATAGATTGTAGCCTGCTTATTGAAGATGTAACAGCGAACATCCACATATAAGCAAATACGTATCATCTTTGTCACTTTTTTTGGTCTGCTTTATTTCTCCCAGAATGATTTTTTTCTAGCTTCATCCATTTACCTGTGAATTTCATGATTTCATCCTTTTAAAAAGCTGAGTAATATTCCATTCCCATTTTCTTTACCCATTCTTCCATTGATAGACATCTAGCCTGTTTCCAATTCCAATGCTATTATGAATAGAATAGCAATTAACATGGTTGAACAAATGTCTTTGTAATAGAATGTAGAATTCTTTGGGTATGTGCCCAGGAGTGATCTAGCTGGATCTTGAGGTAGCTCTACTCCCAGATTCCTGAGGAACTGCCATGCTGGGATCTCCTGCTCCCCTAAGCTTTCTTTCCCTCAAAACTTGCCCTTCATTACTCCCACTGTCTTCCATGTTGTTCATGTAGATCTCATCCATTTCTCTGTCATTGGGCAATCCCTGTGTCTTTCCTAGGGTCCCGTTTTCTAGGTAGCCTCCCTGGAGTTGTGTAGCAGTCCAGTCATCTTTGTTTTACATCTAGTATCCTCCTATGAGTGAGTACATACCGTGTTTGTCCTTCTGAGTCTGGGTTACCTCACTCAGGATGATTTTTACTAGATCCATCCATTTGCCTGCAAACCTCATGATGTCATTGTTTTTCTCTGCTGAGTAGTACTCCATTGTGTATATGTACCATATTTTCTTTATCCATTCTTCAGTTGAAGGGCATCTAGGTTGTTTCCAGCTTCTGGCTATTACAAACAATGCTGATATGAACATAGCTGAGCAAATGCCCTTGTGGTATGATTGAGCATTCCTTGGGTATATGCCCAAGAGTGCTACAGCTGGGTCTTGGGGGAGATGGATTCCCAATTTTCTAAGGAAGCACCATATTGATTTCCAAAGTGGCTGTACAAGCTTGCATTCCCACCAGCAGTGGAGGAGAGTTCCCCTTGCTCCACATCCTCTCCAGCATAAGCTGTCTTCTGTGTTTTTGATCTTAGCCACTTTGACAGGTGTAAGGTGGTATCTCAGAGTCATTTTGATTTGCATTTCCTGGATAATTAGGGATGTTGAGCAATTCCTTAAATGTCTTTCAGCCATTTGAACTTCCTCTGTTGAGAATTCTCTGTTTAGTTCTATAGCTCATTTCTTAATTGGACTGTTGGGCATTTTGATGTCTAATTTCTTGAGTTCTTTATAGATTCTGGATATCAGCCCTCTGTCAGATGTGGGGTTCTGTATGCTGTCGCTTTGTCTTGTTGACTGTGTCCTTTGCTCTACAAAAGCTTCTCAGTTTCAACAGGTCCCATTGATTGATTGTTTCTCTCAGTGTCTGTGCTACTGGTGTTATATTTAGAAAGTGATCTCCAGTGCCAATGCATTCAAGAGTACTTCCTACTTTCTCTTCTATCAGGTTCAGAGTAACTGGATTTATGTTGAGGTCTTTGATCGTGATCATTCTGACTGGTACCAGGTGAAATCTCAAAGTAGTTTTGATTTGCATTTCCCTGATGACTAAGCATATTGAATATTTCTTTAAGTGCTTCTCAAGCATTTGTGTTTCCTCTTTTGAGAATTCTCTATTTAGATCTGTACCTCATTTTTAATTGGGTTATTTGTTTTCCTGCTGTCTAGTTTTTATTTTTTGAGTTATTTATGTATTTCAGATAGTAGCTCTCTATTAGATGTGTAGTTAGTAAAATACCTTTTCCCATTCTGGAGCCTGTCACTTTGTCCAGATGGCAATGTCCTTTGCCACATAGTAGCTTTTCAGTTTTATGAGGTCTCATTTACAGTTGCTGTTCTTAGTACCTCTGCTGTTGGTGCTCTGTTCAGAAAGTCTTTTCCTGTGCCAATGAGTTCAAGACTATTCCTGACTTTCCCTTTTATCAGATTCAGTGTATCTGGCCTTATATTGAAGTCTTTGATCCATTTGGAGTTGCGTTTTGTGCAGGTTGATAACTATGCATCTATTTGGATTTTTCTACATATAGCCATCCAGTTTGACCAATAATATTTGTTGGAGATGCTACCTTTTTTTCTAGTGTATATTTATGACTTAAAAAAATCAGGTGTCCACAAGATTCATGTCTGGGTCTTCAATTAGATTTCATTGATTACCATGTCTATTTTTATGCCAATAGAATGCTATTTTTATTACCATAGCTCTGTAGTACAAGATGAGGTTAGGGATAGTGATACCTCCAGCAGTTCTTTTTATTATTCAGGATTGTTTTAGTTATTCTGTTCTTGTGTGTGTGTGTGTGTGTGTGTGTGTGTGTGTGTGTGTGTTTCTATATGAAGCTGAAAATTTCCCTTACAAGTTCTATGAAGAATTGTATTGGAATTTTGATGAGGATTGCATTGAATCTGTAGGTTGCTTTTGGTAGCTTGGCTGTTTTTACTATATTAGTCTTATTGATGAACACGGGAAGTCTTCTCATCTTCTGATATCTTCAATTTCTTTCTTCAATATTTTAAAGTTTTTATCATACAGGTCTTTTACTTTGTTTATTTGAGTTACTTCAAGATATAATGTTTTTTTTTTTTTTTTGAGGCTAGTGTGAAAAGTATTATTTCCCTGTTTTCTTTCTCAGTCTGTTTGTCCTTTGTATATAGGAAGGCTACTGACTTTTGTGTTCCAATTTTGGGTCCAACTACTGTTTTGAAAGTGTTTGTCATCTGTAGGAGTTCCCTGGTAGAATTTTTAGGGTCATTTATGGGTACTTTCATATCATCTGCAAGTAAAGATGCTTTGAGTTCTTCGCTTCCTGTTTGTATTTCCTTGATCTTGTTTTGGTGCTCTAGCTAAGACTTCAAGTACTATATTGAAGGATATGGAGAGAGTAGACAGCCTTGTTTTGTTCCTGCTTTTACTGGGAATGCTTTGAGTGTATCTCTGTTTAGGTTGTTGCTATGAACTTGTTTTAAACTGCCTTTATTATGTTGAGGCATGCTCCTTGTATCCCTAGTCTCTCTAGGACTTTTATTATGAATGTTGTAAAAGTTGGATCTTTGTCAAAGGCCCTTTCTACTACTAATGAGGTGATCATATGGTTTTTGTCTTTCAGTTTGTTATATGATGAAGTATGTTTATTGATTGATATATGTTAAACTATCACTGGGTATCTGGAAATGAAGCCTACTTCATCATGGTGGATGAAGAACAAGATATTTCTTAGAGAATTATCGCTGCTTATTGTTATCATTTCTATAATTTAAGACAAAATCAACTACTAGAAACTAAAACAAAATTCTAGGGTGAGCCCTTTGTTTTCTCAATCCCAAAGGTGTCACCATTTGTTTATATTTGAGGGAGTCTTAAACATAGAAATTTTTACACAGAGTTCACCCAGTTCATTTCATTCTAGAGTATAACCAGTTTAGCTATTATGATTAGGGCTGGGAAAATGACTCAGCAGTTAAAATCAGGTAATGCTCTTCCAGAAGATCTGAGTTCTGTTCCCAGCATCCATGTTGAGCAGCTCACAATAGCCTGTAACTCTAGCTTCAGTGGCCCCTACTCTCTCTTCTGTCCTCTGCAGGAACTTGCACTCACATGAACATACACATATGTAGATGAACGATCAATAAAGAATCCTTTAAAAAGTATAGATGATTAATATACTTTTAAATCTGGCTCCACAGAAGATAAGCAAGGCATTGGTTTTTCTAAAGGCCTTAAGACATTGAAGGCAGGATTCAAAATGAGAGGAACAGAGAGGCCTTGGGACAGCTCCATTTTCCCAGAGAGGGTGCTGAGTGTTTCTGTCATTGTTCAAGCTCTGATATGGCTTGCAAAAGGTGTGCACCCCAAGGTTAGGTATGGGGGTATGTGTAGTTTAGAAAGATGAGGATTTCTGAAAACTGCTTCCAGCTTTTCAATTTTTCTTAGTGAAAAGTCAAACAACAGACAACTTTCCTCAAAGTAATACTTCTAGAATCACTTTGGCCCCTATTCAGAAGGACATTTTTGATGCATCACAGTGATGTTAGCTCATCTAGACTGTCTTATTTGTGGGAACTCACAGGTCTTGGGAGAGTTCTTCATATGTCAAAGCCATACAGCACTGGTGGAAGGTCTGTGGTCCTAGAGCCTGGCTTCTCTAATGGTTACTGATGCTTTTTTTCTTTAAAGGGGCCATATTCTTATTTGTTCTAAATCCAGAATAATTTGAATATTGCAGAAGCATTTTTAAAGCTAGTTACAGGGCGGTGGTTTCTTTGCTAGGGAAAGCTCTATCATTCTTACATAAGGGAAATGTGTCACCGCTGAGATAATGCTGACATCTCCTAACTGCATTACTGAGATATAAGAAGGTGTGATTTATTGTATCAGAGAAGGGTTTACTGGATGCAAAGTCATGCAATTATGGGAGGAGGGAGCCTCATGCAGTAGCAAAAAACATCAGTCAAAAGAAGAATTTACCTCCCCACTTTTTCTTTCTTTTTAAATTTTCTAATAAGAACTATATGTGCTAGAAGCAGAGAGGGGTGGATGTAAGAAAAAACCCTCCCTTTTAAATCCCCAGGTTAAACTAGAGAAAAGACACATTTCATATTTTATAAAACGTATGAAAATGTGTTCTCCTTTTTTTTTCATCCATCCTGCCCCAACTAAAAAAAAAATCACATCAGATTTTTTAAGAAACTTGACTTAAGCTTGTCCTGAGACACACCTGCATCACTTACTGAACCTTTGAGGAACTCAGTTGTTAGATATAGAGTATTCCTTTGCTGTCTAATCTCACTGAATTGTGATTTATACAGCTACAGAATTCAGGTTTAACTGCAGCTGTTCAGCCACACCCTAGAGATCCTGAACTGGTGTTAGCATCACTGTGCTAATATTGATCCCCATACCATGACTTCCCTGGAACTCTCCAACTTTCTGTCTGGAGATAGTAACAGTTGTGAGGCAGCAGTTAAGTGTTTTTAGCTTTAGTTATTTCATTCTTCATTCAACTAAGTATTTATTTGTTGAGGAAGAAGAAAAATATGGAGTTAATACTATTACTAAAACAGGAATTTAACTGTAGCACCTCTTTCGAAATTGCCATACTTTTAGCGCTGTCTCAGGGCATCAGGATGCTGTCGTTTTTAGCAGCATGTGAATAATTTAAGGGAAAATTTTGGAAAGACATTTTCAACATTTTTTTCTTTTTTGTGCAGCTTATTTAACAGCTAATTATTCAAAATAGTGTCTTCCCAGGCAGGAAAACCTGAGGGCTAAGCTGGTATTTCTCTAGATTTAGATAGGGAAAAGAAATAATTCACCTAGTTAAATGGATTTTCAAGGTAATAAGCTATTTCTTTGTCATTGTCATCATTTATGAAAAAAATGGAGTCAAAGAGATTTGAAAAGAATGATGGGGATGGAGAGATGGCTCCATGCCATGCTTGAGGGCACCTGCTGTACATCCTTGAGGACAGCAGCTTGGATCTCAGTCTCCACACAAGTCGGGCATTTGCACAGATGCCCATAACCCCAGCTCCAAGAGATAGGAAGGTTTCTGGGGCCTGCTGGCTTCTAGCCTTACTGAGAAAACGAGAGGGCTGGGTTTATTGGGAGAAACCCTGCATTAAATGAGTATGTAGAATGATAGAGTGGGAGATCTGATGACCTCTTCTGGTTTCCATGAATGCATGAGTGCCCCCCACCCCCTACCTCCCATGTGTGTATACGTACTCAGAGACACAAACAAATGAATTGGCAGAAACAAAACCAAACAAATCAAGGAAAGCAAATGAAAGTAATGAAAATGGTGACTAATGAGCTGGAAAGCCATGCTGGAGCAAATATTGAAAACAATGGAGATTTGTGCTTTCTGAAGAGATGGCAAAGGATAAAGTTCTTGGAGGGGAAGATGTAGTCACAGAAGTCTGAAGAAGTTTATTTTAGCAAAAGTCACATTAGGATGAAAAGGGCTTATTTGGAGGCAGAAAAGAGTATGATAGGATTGAGTGAAGAGCTTCCAGGCTGATGAGGGATCACGCATTGAAAGCAGTGTTGCAGGGAGCCTACCTATTTTCTTTTCCCAGTGACCTTAAAGAAGACAAGAGCCAGCTATTTGTTCTGAAATGTTTACCTATAGAAGGCAGAGACAAAGATGGATGGATTCTGAAAGTCTCTTGAAGTTTAAAAGTTTCTGTTCTCTGATAGTTTGTGGGATACGTTTACCCTTGGAGCAATATTGCTACTCAGTGGGATAGCTAGATTAGCAACCCAAATCCCCCAGTTCTCACATCTCCGCATTCTTTCCTTTCTCATCTTCCTTCCATGCCTTCTTCAGTACTTGACAGATGCATACAAATGGGAGCAACATTTCAGATGCTAGCAAAGCCTTCTGTGCGAGGCAGACACTGTTCTATATAGTGACATTTGGATCCTTCAACACTTAAGAAAGCCATTGACAACTCTTCATCATCTACGTAGAAATGAAGAAAGAGGCAGAGTCTTGTCTTACTAGATGCAGAGGGAAAGTACAACTTTAAATGCTTTTTTATCCTAATTCAAACTGCCCTCGTTGGACTTGCTATGGAGAGAGCAGCTACTAGAAGCTGCCACTTTTCTTAATTCCTAAACTGTGTAACCTTTCTGCCTTCCACATCTTTGTTTCCTTGTGGGGGCTGCTTATTTTTCCTTCACTAGGCTTTATAGGAGCCTGCTGTAGAACTTACTAAGCTTTTTGCATGTACCATTCATATTTATGAATAGAGAAGATCTGATTCTCAAGAGGAAGACTTCAAGGATGGTTGACTTTCCTTGTGTCCAGGGCAGTATGTAATCACTTCTGGTTCATGTATTACACCCCGATCATGAGCCATGGCCAGGGTAACTGGTTGGTACCATTCTGTATGCATGGCATGAACCAAAGAAAACATAAAGACTATAGCTAAAGCTGGCTTTTTGGAGAAAGTTTGTGTGGCTCCTGTTCAATATATATTCCATAAAACTAAGCCTTAAAAACAGTAGGAGTTCCTCTGTATGGGATCAGCAAATATTATTAGAGTCTAGCCTTTGCCATCTGCAGATTCCATATCTACAGATTCAATCAACAGCAGATGAAAAAGTATTGGAAGACAAAGTAGCATCTGTACAGAGTATGTGTTGACCATTTTTTCTTGTCAGACTTTCTCTAAATATACTGTAACAACTATTTGTATCACTTAGGTTGTGTTAGGCACCATATGTAATCCAGAGGCGACTTAAAGAATATGGGGGGAGGGCTATGTGTAGATTATTTGTAGACTTTGTATCATTTTATATCAAAGTAATTGAATATTCATGGCATTTGAAACCTTTATGGGGTCCTGGACTTAATCTCCCAAAACCCTTATGATAACTGTGATCTATAATCTATCTCCAGCTGGTGGAGTTGGATTCTTGAGAGAAGAGAGAGCAGAGACTACATGTAGGCTTAGCTTTGCTTTGTTCATGAGGTGAAGGGGAAACATTTCTGTCTCATAGTCATGATCCATGTTCAAATGTTCTTTATATAGATCAGATGAGTATACTCTAAGTAGGTTACTGGAGCAATAAATAGCCCGAGGGACTAAATACAGTAAACTCTGCTACAATACTTTAGGTATCACTCAAAATCATTCAGTTGTGTAAAATGTAGAGATTCATTACTATTTGAGAGGAAGAAGAAATATAGTAGTTGGTCATCAACCTACTACCTGCTATATGGAAAAGAGGGGTGGGAGCCCTTAAAAGTTTATCATCTGATTAGACATAGATTAAGTTTTTTTTTTTTTTAAATAGATTGAGTATTCAGTTCTCACTCTTTTCCTCTCCTTACTAAAGAAGAGAAGAGATAAGGCTCCTCTTTTGAGAGTAGGGCCTAGCAACTGGTCAGCTATCACTCTGTACTCCAGTTAGCACCATCAAGGAACATATCACCATTGGTTTGACTATAACTTAGTGATCTTCTGTGAACATTATTCTGAATGGTTAAGAAGACTAGCACTGCCTCTTGGAGACATGGGGACACAGCCCATAGTGTCTTTCTAAAAGTAAAAAGTTTCTGAAAAGGTTGGCATTATTCCTTAACAACTGTGTTTTATTCAATAGTACATCCAGGTTTGTTTTAATATAACAAGTTAGCAGTAAACATTATCTGTGAATGTCCTTTCTTCATCTCCTTAGACACCTAGATCCCTGATAATAACAGCTTGCAAAAATTTTTCTTTTTTTCTTTTTCTTTGTTTTTTTGTGGTTTTGAGGCAGGGTTCTCTGTGTAGCTTTGTGCCTTTCCTGAAACTCACTCTGTAGCCCAGGCTGGCCTCGAACTCAGAGATCTGCCTGGCGCTGCCTCCCGAGTGCTGGGATTAAAGGTGTGCGCCACCACCACCCGGCTGCAAAGATATTTCTTAAGGAATCTAGTTACATATTGAATATCACAGGGTTCATTTTGGCTTTTATATGCTCAGAGAAAATATGAGACCCTTTCTCCCTGTCAAAAGCTGGGAAAACAAAGTATCTTTGGGCAATTGGAATTCTTTTAAATAGCACCCCAATTGTATGTCTTTGCATATAAATAGAAATGGCAGTTAGTAGTGTGCATCTTATTCTTCAGGCATGGTTTTGAAGGTATGATCTCAAAGCATAGTGGGCAAAGAAGTGTTTCGATGCCCAGTACTTGTGACAGGAGGAGATCTGACAGTTGGATAATGAAGTCTCATTGGGACATTGCCATCTTCCCGAAAACAACTTACCTCTATTTTGGTCAAAATTGCTGTGGAAATATAGTGAACTTGAGAGTTGGTTTTAGAACCCAGATCCACACTGCTTCATTGCGTGTCTGAAATATCGACTTTTACTATTTTCCTTTAAGATATCTATGCTTTTATATCTTCTGATGTGTTTCTTATTTCATTATGTTGCTCATCTGCTTATTGCATTAAGCACCTTACAAATACCTATAGTAGGAAATACATTCAGGTAGTGCTTAGTGGTTGAAAGGTTCACTAGCCTTCAATTTAGTTTCCAGCACCAGAATTAATTATTTTAGGGCTCTTTTTTCCAAAATACTTACTATCTATATATTTATTCATTTAAAAAATTCTCTCATATATTACATTCCAACCTTAGTTTCCCTTCCCTCTCCTCCATGTAGCTTCTCCCCCAACCTCCGTCTTCTCCCAGATCCACCCTCCTTCTGCCTCCCCTCAGAAAAGAGCAGGCCTCCCAGGAACGTCCACCAAGCACCACAATACTATGCTACTATACTACTTTAAGACCAGGCACACACTATCAAATCAAGGCTGGATGAGGAGGAAAAGGGTTCCATAAGTAGACAAAAGAGTCAGGAACTGCCCCCCACTCCCACTGTTAGGAATCACACAAGAACACCAAGCTACTCAGCCATAACATATATGCACAGGTTCTAAGTCAGACCTCTACAGTTTCCCTGATTTCTGCGAGCCCCCATGAATCCTTGTCAATTGATTCTGTGGGCTGTGTTCTTGTGGTATCCCTGACCCCTCTGGTTCCTCCCACCCTTCCTCCCCCTCCTCTGCAGAACTCCCTGAGCTCTGCCTAATGTTTGGCTGTGGGACTTTGAATCTGCTCTTGTCAGTTGCTGGATGAAGTCTCTGTGTTCTCTTTGATGATGATTCTGCTAGGTGCCAGTCCCAGAACACCTTGTAAGCAGTTCAAGCTATAGGTTGAAGGTTTTGTGGCTGAGCTGGTGTTCCAGTTTGTCCACTTGGGGCCTTGCCTGGTTATAGAAGATGGAGATGTGATCTTGCTATATAGCTGCTGCTGTCCTTAGTCTCGATCCTCCTGCCTCATCCTCCCATGGGTGGATTTGCAGGCATATACAACCATGCCTGCTTTCCAGATCGCTCAAGGCATCTGCTTATGATTCATTTTGCTAGAGGCTTAGCACAAAACAAACTGGTTGCGGAAGGGGAAAATGTACCTATGTGATATATCCATGTTAGGCTTAGGTTACTGTCAAAAGACAGTAAATGCTTAAGAAATGCTGGAATTGATTTCTGTCAGACTGAGGATCCTTGTGCTGCAGTTCCTCTAATGTCAGTGACAGGAACAACTTCACAGGGCTGCTTTGATCTTTTGTACATTGAAGTTTCATATTTAGGATGTAATATTTAGGGCTATCTAAACTGTATACTTAGTTTTCATCTTCTGGCTTATTTACATACCTGATGTTAAGATTCAGCCTGGTTTTCAATGGCTTAGTTTAGGATATTTAGGTCAGAGGTTGGGTAAAATCTGTGTCTTCTTAGCAAAGACATGGTTAATTACTTTCTCATATAGCAAGGAACCTTGTAAAAAAAGCTATTCCAGGAGAACAAAGTTTTTTCCAAATAAGCCCCCCTTTTAACTGACAATTAAGTTGCCATCCCCTGCTGGCTTCTTGGTGGCCCTCTGCTGGTGAGATTTATTTCATTTCTTGGCAAACATGAGCATGGCAGATCTTCCTGGTTTAACTGAGATAGATGATCAAGCCAGGTTTCTTACGGTCCAGATCTTCGGTTTTTGTCTTGATATTTGCTTTCTAATCACGGAGGTTATCCCTTGCTCAGATGCATATCCACTGTGTTGCCTTAAATCATCTTCTCCCCTTGGTACACTGAAAAGTAAAAAGTAAAGTTGGCCTCCTAATAAGAAGATAATGAAGTGGTAAGTGTAAAGAGCTGATCAGTACCAAGGCCGTGTTTAGAAATACAGTACAGCTTTTATGTTTGTATTTCCTTCCTCTGTTATAACTCATGTGCCAGGAAACACCAAGGCCTTGTCATACTGTGAGGTAGAGGGACACGTGACAGTTTGTCAAGATCATGCCCTCCTAGATGCAGAAATCCTGGTCACATGATGGATGGTCACTTGCTGAGCTTTCCAAGTTCTCCTGGTATAGCAGCTGCAGCAGGAACAAATCAGACCAGAGAGGTGACACTAGATGAGAGCCCCTGGCATTTTCACATTGAAACAGGGATGAGCAAACAGAGTAATTTTCTTCCTTCAAGTCGCCTAGACTTAGAAGAAAATAGGATGTGGCTTTGGCATGATGTCTAAGAGCCCACAGCTAGGTACGCTGACCTAGTTAGGGTCTTATTATTATTGCTATTTTAAGAGAGCTGTTCTCAAAAATTAATAAGACAGGCAAGAATTTGCTTTTTTGTGGTAGTACAAAGTCTGTGAAAATGCAGTGCAATTAAATATAGATTTAAAATCCTATTGCTTATCACTGATAATGCAGCGGGTCACTAGGAAAATTTGTGTCACTGATAGGAAAAATCTAAACATACAATTGATCATCCAAACAACAGGAAGAAAATTCTGCTGCTTAGTGTGTGCAAATGAAGATGCTCCAGGTGATGTGTGGTCCATACCAGTTGAGATTATGCAAGAGGAAACTGTCCCATGCCCTTCAAGGAAGAAGACAGAAGAAAAGGAATCTCAAAGTATGCATATATTAATAAGTTACTTTTAAAATAGGAATGAAAAAAATTACATATCCTTAAAACTTCTATCTTTATCCTTATCAAGTAAGAAAATATGGCACGGTATATACGATTTATGTTGTGGCAGAACTGTTGAAGATAAGCATTCCTGATCTCACAGAAGAGATCAAGAGAAAACTTTCTTTGAAAGAACATCATTGAGGGCTGGGGAGTGCAGTTGGTAAAGTACTTGTGATGAATTTGATCCCCAAAGATCCATCAAAAAATCTGATACAGAGGCATGTGCCTATAATCCCCACTCTGGGATGGCAGAGATAAGAAAATTTCCAGGGCTGGACAGCCTATCTGAACCCTGCTCCCCACATATAAATATATATGTATACAACTATATATTTGCAAAATTATTTATTATATATGTGGCAGTTTGAATGTAATTGGCCTCCATAAGCTCATAGGGAGTGGCATTATTAGGAGGTGTGGCTTTGTTGGAGTGACATTATTAGGAGGTGTGTTGTGTCTTGTTGGAGAAAGTGTGTCACTGTGGAGGTGGGCTTTGAGTTCTCATATATGCTCAAGATATGGTCCAATGTCTAAGTCTGCTTCCTACTGCCTTCAAGATGTAGAACTTTCAGCTACCTTTCCAGCACCATGTCTGCCTACATACCAACATGTCCCATCATGATGCTAATGGACTGAACCTCTGAAACTGTAAATCAGCCCTGATTAAATGCTTTCCTTTATTAGAGTTGTCATGGTCATGGTGTCTCTTCACAGCAATAGAACCCTGATTAGCAGCAATCAGTCTTATAGCCCTCTGGGATTATCACTACATGGATGCTGTTGTTTTCATCATGTTGACAATGTATAGAAGACTTGATTTCAATTAGTAGAAAACAGGATATGGGTGTGGTGGCTCATACCTGTTATCTCTGCACTTGGTAGGCTGAGGCAGGAGTTTAAGGCCAGCCTGGGCTACTGAATGAGTTCTAGTCAAGCCTGGACTATAGAGTATGAATCTGCCACTTAAAAACAAGCAGTCAAACAAAAATTCAAATAGAATTCCCAGAACTTAAAGAAAATGGGGTTGTCTGTTTAGATCATGAATATTAATTCTTAACACCAAGTCTTGAATAAAACTTTACTAGCAAACTTGTCCTTTCTGACAGTTTTTTTTTTTTACACATCAGCCATGGGTTCCCCTCCCCCCTCCCACCCTCACCCCCACTTTTCCCCTTCCCCTCCTCTCTATTCCCATCTCCTCCAGGGCCAAGACTCCCCTGGGGATTCATTTAAACCTGGTGGATTCAGAACAGGCAGGTCCAGTCCCCTCCTTCCAGGCTGAGCAAAGTGTCCCTGTGTAAGCCCAAGGTTCCAAACAGCCAGCCCATGCACTAAGGACAGGTCCCAGTCCCATAGCCTGGATGCCTCCCAAACAGTTCAAGCTATTCAATTCTGGATAAGTGAGACAGTTTTGTTTTTAAATGAGAAAAGCCAAGCACATAAAGGTCTTGGTAACCTTACATGTCCTGAAAGTGATTACTTCATGTTTTAGCTTAGAGAAGAGAAGTGGAAATAAAACTTTTCTCATATGGTAACTTCCAGTGGATGGCCACTTGTCCTCTATTTAAAACCAGTTGCTGACTTCCCATGGCACATAAGAAAATGACCAAACTTATGTGAAATGCATCTATACACATATGTTTATGTATATGCATATTCAATTTCTCAGAATTTTAATGTCAGAGTTTTGGAGAGAGAGGTAAGGCAGCAGTCTATGTTGTTGTCAGAAAGTGGAAACCCAGCTGAAGAACCTTCCCTCATCTATGTGAAAAATAATTACTGATGAAAAGGAAAGGTTTGCAAGATTTTGTATGTTTGTGTCATGTGCAATTTTTTTTTTTATATAAAATAAGACTACTTACTAGCTTTTCAGTGAGGTCTTAAAAAAGCTAATGTCCATGATTTTGTGGTTTTTGAACAAGGACACGTAAGGTGACACCATCTTAGTTCTTATTCAGGGATTACTTGAAATATATATGGGAAGATTTGTGCATAATTAGAAATGGATCAAGGCCTTTCCTATGCATTAGGAAGGTCCTTAAGAAAAACTAAGTGGTTCGTGTTACTATGATAAAATCAAACATTAATCTGTAAAGGACTTCTTTTTGGTTATTAAAATAAATCCTTTTATCCAGAAAAAGCAAAATTCTTCAAAAACAGTAATTGCTCTGGAGGCCTTTCTGACCTTGGTACTAACTTGAGTGGAAGTCTTAGAGAGACAGTAGCAGCAAAGTGGGTCCGGGCCATCAGGGAGGGGATGTGGTAATCTTATCAGTGAAAAAAATGGCTAATTGAGGAATTAAAGTTAAATTTGTGATCATGACAGACATGCTCTCTTTGCATATTTTAAGTTCAAAACCTGATAAATAGAAGGTACATATAGTAGGATACATGGCATATGATAATACACATTGGTTCATACTCAAGGTTATGTTGGCCTCTCGCAGAGAAAGCTATTTGCGATACATAATTGAATCAAATGTAAAAATTTGAGATTTTTAAAAAAGTGATTTGTTTTTTAATCTTGGAAGAACAGGCTCAGAATTGCAGCATGTCAAGGGATTGAGACCTACTTCCGACACCCAGTAATGGGACGATGTTTGATTTTGGATCTGAGTTTGAATACTGGACTGTCACCTCTTTTCTCAATGCTCCCTTATGTTGTGGTTCACTTTTGGCACAGTGTTAGTGGCATTTTCTAGAAATGGGATTTATCTCCTGCATCAGTTTAATCCCAAATACCCCCATCCTGGTGGGCCTTGCAAGTGGAGCCAGAGGCTGCTGTGGTCCTTCCTTCCGCAGCTCAGCTGTTTAATGTCCCCTGACCTTTGGTAGACTTTCCTTATAAAGTCTCAGGGCAAAAGCCTGAGCTCAGCTGCCCTGGCTAGGCTGTGATCCTAAAACACTAATTCAAGAGATGGGTAGATGGTGAAAAGACAAGAAAGGCTTATTCAATGTGACCACATTGGGAAGAACAGATCAAGGGACCAGTCACTCTCATGTACATCTTTGGGGCACTTATAGCTTTTGCTTTGAATAAGAAATTGTGGTAAGGATTAAGAAGTTTACACACTTAAGCACTCTTGGCTAATATGTGGTCTGATTGGTTATTGTCCAATTTATGGGTCTACAGGGTGGCCTTCAGAGTGCCAGGCTAATCCTTGCAAGTAGATTGTTTCTGTCTCTGGAGACATAGATGACTGGGCTCAGGAATGACTAATCTTTGTGCTTTCATCCTTGACAAAGCATGAGGCAGGTGAGGCAGATGCTAACTCCTTAGTGATTATCGTGTCCATGCAGACCCAAGTAAGAGTGTGATCATCCTTGAAAAGGCATGAGTTAGGTTAGGCAGATGCTAACTCCTTAGTGATTATCATGTCCATGCAGACCCAAGTAAGAGTGTGATCATCCTTGAAGAGGCATGAGTTAGGTTACCAGATGCTAACTCCTTAGTGATTATCATGTCCATGTAGACCCAAGTAAAAGTGTAATCCATAGTAGGAGACAGACCTAAAATAAAGGTAGAGATTCCAGGCTTTTATCCCCGGGTTTAATTATGGTGGGCACAGTGAGGAGCTGATGGTTTTGAGAGAAAGCAATTTACAAGTGCCTGTTGTATATAACTCCTGTAACTTTAAGAATTATGTGACCTTGATTAAGCTCCTTATCCTCTGGACCTCAGCTTCCTACTCACTAGGTGGAGGCGATCTCACTGTATGGGAAATAGGATCTCATCTATGGTCTTTTGTATGCTAGATAAACCCTACCCATGTGCTGCAGTGCCAGCCTCTTTTTTGCCTTTTTTCTTTGTTTGTTTTGAGACAGGGCCTTACTAAATTGCCAGGCTAGCCCTTAATTTACTTTGTAGCCTAGGCAGACCATAAACATGTAGCCCTTTTGCCTCAGTCTTCCAAGGAGCTGTGATGGTCATCCCTTCTTAATATACTTTTTAATTCAGCATCTGTCCTAGGGTAGACTCAGTGAAGCACACCAAAATTAAGTAAGTTTCAAAAAGAATAAAACTGGGGCTAGATAGATGGCTCAGTGGTTAACATCACTGACTGCTCTTCCAGAGGACCCAGTTTCGATTCCCAGCACCCACATGGCAGCTCACAAAATCTGTAACTCCAGTTCCAAAGGATCTGACACCTTCTTTTGGCCTTTGTGGGCACTATATGCATTTGGTACACAGACATGCATGTAGCCACAACACCCATGCACATAAAAATGAGAAAAAAGTGCAGAAATATCTCTTCTATTATCTTAGTGGAAAGACATGGGACAGCAAAAAGAGGACAATTGAAAGTGTCTGGTCATTAGTCATCTGTTGTCATGCTGTGCATGGTTTATATCTTCACCCAAAGTTAAGTTATTGTCAGTAGCAACACTGTATCTATTCACAGATTGTAAAAGTGGCATTTGACAGTGAGCTGTTCTGTGATAATGTGTTTGAGAGTATCATCTGTAGAGATCGCAGGAGAAGCTGACCGTTGCTCTTATCATTAGCTTTGTGTTTTAAGCTATTGGCTGGCCAAATGAGGATTAAGAACATAATCTTTACAATCTTCCCATGAGTCTGAGCATGCATCCCTCCTTACAGGCAGCAGCCACAGCAGATCAAGGACTGCAGTTCTCTGTGACCTAAGTGATTTAATAGAAGTTGTCTTATACACTTTCTTTACTCTGGCTGGGGAGCATGGGATATTTTTTTCAACCATCTCTGATCTTGGGGACAGGGGTTCACTCAGGTCCTGTTTGGGTATGCCTATCTCCCCTATTGCATGGCTGTTTAGGTTCAATTAGCAATGTTAGGATGATAATGGTTGGTGGGGATTTCTGTACCACATCAACATTATAAATTGTAAAATGATGTCTACCAAATCAGCATTGTAAATTGTAAAATGAGTCTGGGAAAACAGTAAGATCAATGGGAAAATACCATGACCCTTGCTATTCTCTTTTCAGAGGACAAGAGCCATGTTTGCCTTGAGATGCAGTGTATTTGAGAGGTTTCTCTTTCCTCGGCCATTCCTTCTTGCCTTTCGTGGCCTCAGCATGCTTCCTGCTTCAAAGGCAGAGTGGAAGAGAAAACACAATTCCGGGAGCTTCCTTTCCCAAGGGGACAGAGCCCACTCTGTTCCTGTTGAAACTTGTGCCCACCTCCTGCCCTTATCCTTTCCCAACTTCAGGGGCCAGAAATATCTTTCTGCCTGTAAAGGGGATCAGCGCAGAGTCTTTGTTTATCTGATGACAATGTGTGTGTGTGTGTGTGTGTGTGTGTGTGTGTGTGTGTGTGTGTATCTAGAATATGTCCCCTCAGTCTTGCTTCATCTTCAGCCAGGTTTGTTCTAATTTATTCAGGGCTGTGTATTTCATTATTTATCTATTTTGATAGGAAAACAATATCTATCTAAATAGATAAATGCGTGTGTGTGCGTGCGTGCGTGTGTGCGTGCGTGCGTGCGTGCGTGTGTGTGTGTGTGTGTGTGTGTGTGTGTGTGGTATTCATCTTTGTGTCATTTGTGTGGCTGATTAAAAGCTACAAATAAACAGGCAATTCAGCACTAAGCTAGGCTAATCAAAGAAAACATGGGGAGACCTTAAAAGGTTTAATTCTGCCTTTTGTCTGAAAGGCAGTGAACCTGAAAGAGTGGTGGTGTCTCAGCATGAAGTGAGAGAACACAGCAATTCGTGTTGGGATTAGTCCTCTCTCTGCAGGACAATTTGTCAGCTGTACGGTGTGTGCTGCATATGTGTGCTGGTGGGCTTTCCAAAATCCTCCTTTCCTCCTTCTCATGGTCTATTTGAGGCCATTGTCCCCCTAATTGCACCCTCTAATGAATGGCTAAACTTGACCAGTTGTGCCCGCAGATATTTTACTGGTCTGCGATTAAAAGCTTGGCTCTGTGAGTCCTGAAAGCTCTCTTCAGTTCCTTACATAAACACTTCCACTCTGGGAACAGCCAAGTGTCAGGAGCTGTGTGCCACCACACCCAGATGCTTATTAGCTCTGCACCTGCATTAGCAGCCAATGTTTCCGGTGTTACCGCTTCATGATTTATGTGCACTAATGATGTCTAGGTAGGAATGAAATGAAAACTGGTCAAAATGAGTGTGTGTGTACGTGTGTGTGTGTGTGTGTGTGTGTGTGTGTGTGTGTGTGTGTGTGTCTTTGCCATGGAGCACATGTAAACATGAAAAGACACCTTGCGGGAGTTGGTTCTCTCATTCTATTGTGTGGATCCTGGGACTCCAAACTCAGGTTGTCAGGCTTTGGGCAAGTGTTTCTATGGTGAGCCACCTCTGTGGTCCCTTAAGACCTCTGATGGTGTCAAGTCACAAGTTGAGGTAATGATCCAAACAATACAATTGAAAGAACAGTTCTAAATGAGAAGTGAAGTGGAGTTTAGTATTTGTCAGCAATTGGGTTCTGGTTTATAATCAGTTATAATTTAGTTTATAATTATACCTCATAATTAACTTGTAATTCGTTTTTAGTTCACAGTTGTTACCTGTTGCCACTTCCCTAATCGCTACGGACTATGCAAAGGTGCTTACAATCACAGGAAGGGAGAGAGAGAGAGAGAGCAAGAAAGTAACTACAGACAGAAGACCAAGGAGATGGTGCAGCTGCACTTTGGCTTTTGAAAATGGAGAAAGGGATCAACAGCCAAGGGATGTTACAACAGAGGGGAAGGAAGCAATTCTCCAGTACCTCCTTTAGAAGGCGCATGACACTTTTCTGGCTGTACCCTTTGGGACTTCTGATCCCCAGAACTGAGAATATATTCATGTTGTTTAAAGTCTCCCAGTTTGAGGGTTGGGGTGCAGTGATCCCAGGATGCCAATGCAACATGTCCTCCCATGAATGTTCCTAAAACGACGTTATCTTTTCTTTACATTTATTTGTTTTATTTATATTATTATTGTGTGTTTGGTGGTGGGGGTAGGGTGTTGAGTGAGTGTTGTCTGGAAAACAGAGGACAACTCACAGGAGTAGGTTTTCTCCCTCCACCATGTGGGTTTCAGAAATTGAACCCAGGTTGTCAGGGTTGGTGGCAGGCACCTTTATAAGCTGGGCCACTCTTTGCCTTAACATACTCTCATTACCAAACTTAACTGTCCAACTATTAACACCTTTGGATGCCCTTAAGTGACCAACTCTGTGATGGTCCCATAGATATGGACATCAGACAGTTGTTGCCAGCTTCCAGGTTGTATTCTGTTAGAGCACCTGTAGGAGCTGGCAAAATTTGGAGTACAAGCCAGGGAGGAACACTCTACAAGAAGGCATGGGATCCTTGCCAAACTCAGAAGAGAGCAACTTATCTGATAATATGGACTGCCAGGCTAGGGTCTGACTGTGTGGCTGGTATCTGGAGATTGTGGGGGGTAGGAGAGCATCTATGCTCCTCTTTATAAGAAAACAGACTGCAAATAGAACTTTACCCCTTCAAAGTAGAAATTAGCTTTTAATGAGGAAAATGCTCGCCAACCTGACTGAGAACTTCCATCCAGCTTTTGACATGGAAGGAGAAGATAACGATTCTCTTAGCACTAATGAACTTTTTAATTTACTTTCTTCTTACCCACACTAGGGATGCTTTGTAAGAGTCCCTGGTTCCAAGAGCGTGTGAAATGTTGTTGGCATCAATTCCCTCAGTCACACAACAGTGACTATTGTGAAAATCAATGACGATCCAAACTTGCACTGGTGGATGTAAATAATACTTTCATCAAGTGTCTTTTAACAGAACATTGTACCAGATTATAGAAACCTGTTTGCGACTTTCTTATTATGGCAGCTTTCCTTTCCTTTCCTTTCCTTTCCTTTCCTTTCCTTTCCTTTTCTTTTCTTTTCTTTTCTTTTTTTTTCCGGACCTGAGGATCAAACGCAGGGCCTTGCACTTGCTAGACAACCGCTCTACCACAGACTCTCCAACCGCTTTTCTACTTTTTATTTCCCCTGTTCATGGTATATTTAAAATGAAATGATTTCTTCCTGGAACTTAAGTGTAAACTAATGTTTTTTGGATGCTTCTTTTCTCTCCATAAAAGTCAGACCATGGAAGGTTTGTGTGCTGTAGTACAGTGCTTAAAATTGATCCCTTTGATGGAAGTCTATGGAAATTTTTTTAAAGAAACTATAGTTAATTATGGTAAAATGCATATAACAAAAATTTTTCTATTTCAAGAATTTTTAAGTGTCTGACTTAGGAGTGTGAGGTACCTTTATATTTGGTGCAAACATACACTTTACATTTTGTAAAACTAACTCCCACAAAGCTGTGACTCTTTATTTCTCCTCTTCCCTTCTTGGCAACCATCGTTCTGATTCCTGTGTATAGAGTTTGACCAGTCTCAGTGCATTAATGAGCACCATTACAAAACACTTGCTTTTGTGATTGACTTACTGCATTTTAGCACAATGTCCGTAACACTGATATATGTTATAGCCTGTGTTATCTGATGCCTCTTTCTGGCCTCCATGGGTACTTACACAAGTGTGGCATGCACACACACACACACACACACACACACACACACACATAAGTAAAAATGAAAATAAATTTTAAAAATATCAGGTGGGTGATACTCTGATTTTAAGTCTATGACAATCTGTTCATGCTTCTTTCTGTCAATACACCATTCTTTATTTCCACAGCTTTGACTATGACAGTCCTTCAATGAATATGGCTTACAAATATCTCTTCAGAATGTTAAATCACTTCTTTTGTTTATATTCCCCAAAGCAGAATTTCTGAATTGTGCATTCTACTTTTAAGTGTATGAGGACATCCCATACTGCTTTCCATGATGATGACTACCATTGTATATTCCTATCAGTGGTGCACAAGGGTGCTATTGACCCATACCTCCTAGCGTTGTTTTCTCCTTTAAGAGCAGTCATGGGTGGAAGGTAGTATTTGATTTTGATTTTCAGTTCCCTCATGATTAGAGAAGCTGGACATTTTTTATATGCCTATTGGCCATTTGTTCATCTTCTTTGGAGGACCATGAAAGAGAATTCAGATGAGAGCAAGGCATAGTCAAGTTTGGGTTCTGGAAGGATGCAATGACAGCTAAGCAGAAGACACTTTAGAAGAGAGGATGGTCAAGTACAGGACAACCTGATGGGAAACTCCGTTTACTCTATCACTTAGGAATTGAAGTGTTATTCTGTTTTCTTTTTAAAGTCCTTATATTGGCACTGAATTACACCTACTCATTGTTCTCAATATATTCTTTTCCAGATTTCACTATTACTATATCTGCTCATGAATTCTGTGTTTTCTTCATTAATACTCCTGTTTTCCACCTTTGCATCATGTGTGTGTCTGTAATATAGATTTTACCTCTTCTTTTTCTACCTGAATTAGATGAGTATCTTTCCTTTAAGATGCAGTCAAGTTTCTTTTCTGCAGGCTATTGCTCTGATTGATGCAGTTTGGTTCTCTCCCTCTCTCCCACTCACTATTTAGCACATAGTTTATAGTATCCTATACCACTCTGAGTTACATGCTTGCATGGAATTATAAGTTTTTGAGGACATAGATGTTCACTCATATCTGTGTTGACAAATCTGGAGCTTGTGTTTGTGTATGTGCAAAGTAATGACCAGTAAATACTTGTTGCTGACAATAAGAAATGAATTTAGAAATACTTAGAATTAGATCTCATCTATGCAACTGAAATGATCTGCATAATTTGGCTTTTATGCATATAAAATTATGGTTCATTAATTCAGTCTTGAAATACAATTACTTTCCTTCAAAACATCCAGATTTTGGAGGCAGCAGAGTGTCAAACAATGTTTTAGGAAGGAAGACACATGATTTGAGTGTTCTATGGATAGACCCTGTTCTAGTCACCACACACACACTCCAGCAATCATTTACATGGGGATTGATATCTTTTTCTAAAAATGAACTTTATAGAAGTTGGTTGAGAACAGCATGAAGAAAGGCTGAAGTGAGAGATTGGACATGAACAGTAACTGTAATGGTCCTGTACAGAACAACCATGTGAAATGGAAACAGTTTTGTTTCTTTTTGGGAGACAAGATTATCGAATATCTAGAAACTGATACTATTTACACAGAGATGACAAAGAAGGACCATATTTGGGGAACACATAATCAAGGTTTCCATGGAGGCACCTGAATGAAGATTCACATAGGGAAACAAGTCCAGAGTTTAGGAGAGCAATATAAGCACTGGGGAGGCGAAGATGGGGGATCCCTGGGGCAAGGTGGCTAGTTAGCACCAGGTTCAGTGAGAGGCCCTGACTCAATTAATAAAATGGGCAGAGATCAAAGAAGACATACAGCATCAACTTTGGGCCTTTACACACATGTGCAAATATGTGCACAGTACCCGTGCACACATATGCACCACACATACATAAACCCACCCACATACATATGTTCATATACCAACCCTCAAAACCCAGGAAAACAATTTTGTTATGTAGGGGAGGGCAGTGTTTAAAAGTAGCCTGCTCTAAATGTCACTTGTGTTAGGTAAGCCACAGCATGCTACAGACTTCTAGTGTCTAAGGATTTGTGTTGGGTTCTCAGGGAACATAGTGGAGTCATGTTTGCTAGATGAAATGGCTTGTGGAGAACATGTAAGAGAAGCAATGATAACTCAGCTCAGAGCTCTGAAAACCTTAACTTACAAGGGTGATTCTCAGGAAGAACTCCAAAGGTAAGCAAAGGTCAGGTAGAATGTCAGGAGGAGAGGTGGGGAGCAGAGGGAGGGCTGGGAGGGCAGAAGCTGCTCAGGGGGACCAGATGGCCAACCAGTCAGTGAGACTTCAAAGCTGAATCTGACTACAAGAGCCTATTGGGTTGGCTGGCAGAGATTCCAATGGGAAGAGGGGGCTGGAGGGAGCACAGAGTGAGGATCTTTAAGTCTTTGCTCTTGCTGGGAAGTGAGGGCAGATGCAGGTAACACATATTGCAGAATGGAGGGGTGTCATTATTTTGCCTGATGTTGAAAAAGCACGACCATTATTGAGAAGGTGGATAAAGGCAAAGCTCATGCCTCAGCTTACTACTGTTGACTATGGCATCGCTGTGCCTTTGTCACAAAGCTAAAGTGCCTTCTGACATGACAGCAAAGCCCGGGGACATTTCAAATTGCCCCCATTTGTTATTGTCACAGTTTCCATGTACTGTCCTAGTCTCTTACTTTCACTGCTCAGATCCCAGCTGTCCACACCTGTCGGCCACAAGTTACTTGCAAGGCAGTCACTGTCCCCACTTACGAAAACATGGGTCCCTGCTAAGAGCATTGCCCAGAAGTTTCTGTTTCTGGGTTCCCCTAGAGACAGGGTTTGCTGTTACTCTTGGACACACACACACGCACACACACACACACACACACACACACACACACACACACACGTGCTCACATCCAGATCACACTGCTTACAATTGCTTTCTGTGTTGATGTAGACTTGTTACCATCTGGCCACCTCTCTACCTCAACTCTCAACTTTCCCAGGGTGCATTGTAGTACAACTCAAATCACTAACAGATACTCCTCATTATTCTCCTTTTTCTTGAATTTCAACTCTTTTCTCTCAAAACCAGCCTCCTTTCCTAAAAATCCTTCCCCACTCTCTTCCCATTTTGTTTCTTTTTTAGACTTTGTGTCTCAGAATGTCCAAACTTCTCCACCTCAGCCATCTTCTCTTCCCCATGCATAATTTAAAAGTCTCAATATAGCCTTTCTTTTCTGTCCCAAAGAACCTCAAAGGTGAATTCAAATAGGAATTCAAATTCAAATTTCTATCCCTTGTTAAACAGAAAGTACTTGAAACTGAAATTACATTTCTTTCCCTTGACTTCTATTCTTCCCCTCTGTCTTAGGACAAATTTTTATTCATGATTAAATCAGAAAGTAGCTTGCTATGTTCTTCAGAAATTTCTGCAAAATGGAGAAAAAAACCCAGACAAAATATATAAGTTTTCCTTTAATCTTACTCAGAGACCTGACAGATTCTTTCTTTGTACGGCCCAGCATGTGTTTGATACTAAATAAATGCATGTTGGCTGGATATAGAAATATGTACAGAAATTTTGATCATACTGGAAATGCAGGTGTTTATGACTCATTTTCTCACACATTAGGGTGGTGAGTGGGTCTCAGGTGAGGTAGAAGAATGGGTACCTGTGCTACAGAGTGAGTTCCAGGAAAGGCGCAAAGCTCCATAGAGAAACCTTGTCTCGAAAAACCAATCAATCAAGGAAGGAAGGAAGGAAGGAAGGAAGGAAGGAAGGAAGGAAGGAAGGAAGAAAGGAAGGAAGGAAGGAAGAATGGGTTTTAGGCAGATAAGAGGCCAAGTCATTCCAGTTTACATTATCATCCCAACTTAGCTGTTCATGGCACCCACTTCACACTCAGAACTGTCTTACTTTAGACTATACATTCTATCATTAATCTGATCATAAGCATCCAAAGGCAACAACTTGATATGCCTGAAGTTTATTTAAACTGCTAAGTAATTGCTGAGTGTGGTCATGATGTTAATGAGGCCTGAGATTTGAAACTTTAAAACATGTTTCATGATGTCTATTTTTCATAGCTTTTATACAAATTGAGTTTTTTCCCATCTACACAACTGTGAGCTCATGGTCCCCTTTACTGAAGTTATAAAACACTGAGAAACAGTCTTTGAGGAACTCAATTGCTAATTAGAAGGCAATGTGGCTTGGTGTAAGCTTTTTCTGACTTCCAGCTCTTTGAGGTAAGACACAGGCAGACTGTCTATGCTGGTCATAGTGCAGAGGATCAGATGCTACAAGGTACCAAGTACTGTTTTCAGAACTGATAGAATGGAGATACACACACACACATACACACACACACAGACACACACACACACACACACACACACACACACACACACACACACACACTTATTAAAAGAAAATGTATTAGGGTGGCTTACAGGTTGTGACCCAAATAGTCCAACAATGGCTTTCTCTTGACAAAGATGCCAAGAATCTGGTAGTTGTTCAGTCCAGAGACTAGATGGCTCAGCTGTTTTAGTCTTGTGCTGGGGTCCTTAGAGAGCTGCTGGTCTTCAGTTACTGTTGGAATCCGTAAGAAGTAGGCTTTAATACCAGCCAAGAGATGTCTCAGCAATAGGATGAGCTTGCCAGTGAGAGTGAGGACAAACAGACAAAAAAGCAAAAGCTTTCTTCCTTCATGTCCTCTCACATGGACTGCCACCAAGAGGTGTGACCCAGATTTAGGATGGATCTTCCACCTCAATTAATACAGTCAAGGAGATCTCTCATTTCCAGCTGGTTGGATTTCAGTTGATCCCAGGCATGGTCAAGTTGACAGCCAAGGTTAGCCATCGCACTTGGTGTGCTAGGCTCTAGGAGCCACATCGCCAGCGCAATAGTTCATTCTTTAATTTGTTCTCACAGAGAAAATATTTCTATGAATTGAATTGATCAGACCTCTATCTAATTCATAGAATTATCCCTTTGAAGGGCTTCTGAAAGGGGACAATGCTATGCTTTAATGAAAATCAGGAAAATTTGGCCTCCTATTGTGAAGTAATAATTGCTAAAATTGCTTACACATAAAATGAGTAATTTTCTGGTTACAAAATGATACATGTTTATTATAGAAAAGATTCAGAAAACAAAAAGGAAGATGATATAAGATTTAAATTTGGCAGATGTTATTTTCTACATCAACTACTTTTTAAGATATATTTTTATCTCTTTTATTTCTTCCATTTTTTCAAGATTACAATATAACTACATCATTTCCCTCCTCCTCTTCCTCCATCCAAACCCTCCCCCAGTCCACCCCCTGATCCCATCCAAATTCATGACCTCTTTACTCATCCACCATTGCTATATAAATACTTGGAACTTTGGGCTTACACAGGGACACTTTGCTCAGCCTGGAAGGAGGGGCCTGGACCTGCCTGTACTGAATCCACCAGGTTTAAATGAATCCCCAGGGGAGTCTTGGCCCTGGAGGAGATGGGAATGGAGGGGAGGGGCTGGGGGGAAGGTGGGAGTGGAGGCAGGTGGGGGGAGGACAGGGGTACCCGTGGCTGATGTGTAAAATTAAAACACAAATATAATAAATAAATACATACATACATACATACATACATACATACATACATACATGCATACATGCATGCACACACGTATACACACACACACACACACACACACACACACACACACACACAATGTAAGTACAAACTGCACTGTCTGATTAATACTACCTTCATGCATGCATACTCTCTGGGTTGACTACCTAGCATCAGACAACTAACTAACTTACTCTTCCTTGGGGAAGATAAAAATAGTTTTGAGATTGTGTTTCCATATGACATTTTTCTTATATGATTAATAATCCTGTCAATTTTCAGATACTGTTTAAGTAAGTGAATAATAAATACTACTGTTTACTTAATAATTTCACACCACTGGATAGTTAGGTTTTTTTTTTTTTCCTTCACTTTTCACTATTAGAATTGAATGTTTTGATTACTGGTAAAACTGAGACCTTAAAACAATTTCTTTAGATTGTTCTATTCAATTTCTTTTTGCATGTTGGGATAATAGAATTCATTTGTATAATAGTTTTGTATTTTATAATATACTTTTTAGACAGTCTCACTATGTAGTCCAGGCTAGTCTCAAACTCCGTTTGTAGCCTAGGCTGGCATCCTCCTCTGCCTCCCAGATGTTGGTATTATAGGCATGTACCATCATATTGCCAAAATTATTTATATTTATTCCTTATTTTTGTTGGTTTTGTTATGTGATTTTAATTTTGTTAATGGTTTTCAGTACATATTTCCAAAATGAATAAATTCAGATGGAGCATAAGATGGCTATTCTTCCTATATTGGTCTAGAAGTTAAGCATAGTTCTTATCCAAATGTCAAGAGTTTCTTACTGAGATGAACAAGATAAGTTTATTATATTTTATAACTAAAAGATTTTTAGAATAACCAAAGCAGTTTTGATGAGAAGAAAATCTAGCAGGAATCACTCTACCTGATATGAATACATCCAGTAAGACATAGTTGTCACGATGATGTGGTATTGATGCAGGGATGACACAGACCACAGAAACAGAACAGCCCAACTAATACAGAGCCATGTGAATGTATTCAATAAATTTGACATAAGGAAATAGCAGCTATTTCATGGGAAAAGGGAAGATTTTTCACCAGATGGTGCTGTCCTGGTTTCTTTTCCCGTTACCTTGGTAGAAAATATGCAGACAAAAACAACTTACAGGAGAAAGTGCTTATTGTAGCTCTCCATCTTAGAAGGCCACTGTCTACCATGGCAGAGAAGTCAAGGCATCTTGAGCTTGAGGCAGCTGGTCACGTTAAATCTGCAGTCAGAAGTGGAGAACAGTATGTTCAGTTTCATGTTCAGCTTGCTTCCTCCACCATTATACAGTTCAGGAATCCTTGTCTAGAAAATGGTACCAACTATGGTGAGGAAGTCTTCCCAACTCAATGAACATAATTAAAATAATCCCCCCAGACATCGTCTAAGGCCCATTTCCTGGGTGATTCTAAATTTTGTCAAGTTGACGATTGGCTCTAGCCATTATAACTTTTTATCGTTAATTAATCTTATCATTTTGCTTAAGCAATAACATTTATGCAATAGAAAAGTAGCTAGTACTGTAGCTAACATAAGTGCAAATGAATCCCTCTGTTTCATAGTTCATGATAATAGATAGGTGCATAATGACCTACATTATTTTAATAAGGTACAGTTTGGCAGTATCTGAGATGATTTAGAAGTTGTCCATGGCAAATCCATCATACTCATGAAGCATGTATCCTCAAAATGTCAGAATGGATTATTAAATATAAATCCATTAATAATCATATGAAAAGCTAAAAATTGTTCATCAATCAAATGTAAATTAAAGCTACAATGATAGACCACAAAACACTCAGTTATTATAAGAGCTGAATTTTAGAAGGTGAGAAAGCAGAATGCTGGAAAGGATGTAGAATAGCTGGAGTGTTCATGCTCTGTTGATGGAAGTACAGAACAGAGCAGCAAAGATGGAAAGTTATGTGGCTTTTTTTGGGTAAGACCATAAGCATTAATTTCTTATGACTATTCACATGTCTTTACTAAAGCCACATGATACATCAACAGAAGGACTTACATATGAATGATCATTGCCTTTCATTCACAGTAGACATAAATATCATCAACAATCAAATAGAAGAAATGTGTGGTGTGTTCTGCTATAGGCACCATCTAGCAATAGGTAGGGACAGGGATCATAGGCAATAGTGTGGGCTGATCTTTCTACGGCCTGGATATCTGTGAACCTCTGACATTCATGTTGAAACCTAATCTCACCACAGTGGTGCTAAGGCTCAAAGATGAGATTAGTGCCCTTATAAACCAGCCTCCAAGGACCCTCTTGCCCTTCCACCACAATGATTCTGCAACAGAGTAACATCTCTGAAGCAGAAATGTCTTACTAGACATGTGTTTTGTTTTTGTCTTGATTTTTAGACCCCTCAGCTTCTGTGAGAAATAAGTTCCTTTTGTTTATAAATTACCCAGTCTAAGGTATTTTGCTACAATAGCACAAATAGACTAAGGTGAGTCTCCAACTAGCTGCACTTAGTGAAAGAAACTAGAGCCGATTGAATATATGTGTTTGATTTCATTTATATAAATTTCTTGAAAATGTAAATTAATCTATAGTGACTAAAGCAGGTCAAGGTTTGGGGCTACTAGCAAATGGAGATGGTCTGCAAAGTAGCATAACAATGTAATTGGCATGACAGAAATATAATGCTGGATTTGTGCTTTTATAGATATGTACATCTGTCCAAATTTATCAAATTTTGAATACTTCATTTAAATAAGTCCCTTTTATTGCCTATCAATTATAGCTCAAAAATTGGCTAACAATAAAATCTCAATAAAGACAAAATAATGATAGGAGCATATGTGAATAGATAAAAAGCATGATCAAGTAATAAACTGAAGGAATGCAAAATTTCAGTACCAACTTTGGATTTAAGAAGTACAATAGTTTGACAAGGCACATTTAAAATGGCAGTCTTCATCATTCCTTGCTGTAGGCATTCTCACTGAAATCAGGAGCCCAAGTGGCATCATCCCTACATGACCAACCACTGTCACCTACTGAAAACAGTTGAAGACTCCCCTCCCCCCCACAATGGCAGAAAACAAGTCCATAAAAAGTCCCACAGCTTTTAAAATAATTGTATGCATAGGTGTACTACAAAAAAAAAAAATCAATTTTAATAGCCAGTTTTAAAAAGAAATGGAAGGTAGAGCCTATTCTTGTTGATAATTGTAGCCCGGAGCATTAATGCTGAGGAATGACCTCACCAAGTAAGTCTTGAGAAACGAGAAGGAAATGATTAAATCCAAGCAAGAAAGGAGTCTCAGAAAGCCTTCAAATAGCCCAAGGTGAATACCATATAAGGAAGTCTATATGGTAGGGAAAAAAAGATCCCACTAATCTAAAAGGGGATTGATTATACTATCAAAGAATAAATATTAAAAATAAAATATAACAAAGGGGTTTCCATATGGTGTAGAAAAATTGTACATCTATAATGATTAAATCGATGTAACACAAAAGTGAACAATTTATACACAAAAAAGTCCTAGTGGATATCAGAACTTGATACAGGACTGACCAGAGAGCTCAGAGGGTAAGAGAGCTTGCCCACCAAGCCTGATGACTTTAGTTCTAGATCTGGAACCCATATAGTGGGAGGGAAGAATTGACTCCTGCAAGTTATTCTCTGGCATTCAGATGCATACTGTGGAACAGCAATGTGCACACACACACAATTATTATTTGTTAATCTTGGTATGTAGAAGATGTTCCACTGAAACAAAGAAGGTCAGAGATTCTAAGAGCCAGAACTGGTAGATGATGTCAAAGAAAACAGCATTTCCAGAAAGAACAGATGTGCACATGTACTGACAGAGACCATGATTACACAGCCTCAGTCCAAATGAAATCCCAGAGCGGAGGAGGAGAAGTAGAGAAGACCACCCCTAGCTTTTGGGAGAGAGAAAGTCTGTCTTCTTCAGTCAAGTGACACCTGGTACATTGTCCATTCTCCAGGGCATACACCCAGGAGTAGCTGGCCAATAAAATTGGAATCTACAAATTTTTTTAAAGGGACAGAGACAGGGTGACAGAGGAGGGGGGAGGGAAGGAGGGACAAGAGAAGGAGGGACAAGAGAGAGGAAGTGACCTTAGGTCTTTATACATAGCTTGAAGTTATTTTCTACTTTTTAAATTGCAAAAGGGACATGTTTCCATAATACCATTGAAAGGAGCACAGATTTATAAAGAGGGAAGCATTCTTTTTCTCTCAGCCAAGACAATCCATCATGCCTCCTAAAGATAAAAATGACTATTAATTAGTTATATATTTTAAAAGTGAATATGCAATGACTTTAATTAAGTCTTTAGGAATTAGACTAGTAGGAAGCTTCAAAGAGATGTCCTGAGAGGGTCTGTGTGTCCTTCGCAAGCCTTTCTGTGCTGGTTGGTCTTTGTCAACTTGACACAAACCTAGACATATCTAGGGGGAAGGGGATCTGTCATCAAGAACCTCGACTATGCCCTCCTCACTGTCTCCCTCACTCTACTTTTACACAGACGTATGCACATCTTCCTGTCTACTCATGCCTCTCCCCTAACCTCTAGTAATCACTAATTTTATGTATTTAATTATGGTATCTTGTGGATATTTTACAAATAGATTGATGAGTTTTCTGAGAACAACGCAGCATAATGCTCTGGTATTCATCCAAACTCTTAATGTACCAGAATGTACTTATACATTGGGTATGAATTCTTAGAATTTCCTTCCTGTTAGCAGTGGATGTTAAGGTTGGTAGTACTTAGCCTCTTTCTCTAATGAAGCCTATCCACAATTTGTCTAGCTTATGGAACAAATGTTCTAATACTAATTGAGTTTAAGTCCATCTTTGCCGCATATTTATCTGTGAACCTACTGTGTTTATCTTAGACTAAATAATAGATGCTCTATTGCTGTGCCTTTGACAACTTCTTGATACATATCTGGTACATTTTTGAGATTTTAATACTTATAAGTTCTTAAAATTATACACCAGGTCTTAATATTATATCTTTTTCATCTAATCAATGTTTTCATCAGCCATGGGTTCCCCTGTCCTCCCCACTCCTGCCCCCACCCCACATTCCCCCCAGCCCCTCCCCTCCATTCCCATCTCCTCCAGGATCAAGGCACCCCTGGGGATTCATTTAAACCTGGTGGATTCAGTACAGGCAGGTCCTGTCACCTCCTTCCAGACTGAGCAAAGTGTCCCTGTGTAAGCCCAAGGTTTCAAACAGCCAGCTCATGCACTAAGGACAGATCCTTGTCCCACAGACTGGATGCCTCCCAAACAGATCAAGCTATTCAATTGTCTCACTTATCCAGAGGGCCTGATCCAGCTGGGGGCTCCACAGCCTTTGGTTCATAATTCATGTGCTTCCATTCGTTTGGCTATTTGTCCCTGTGCTTTTTGCAATCTTGGATTCAACAATTCATGGTCTTGCAGACCCTCCTCTTTCTCGACAGTTGGACACCTGGAGCTCCATCTGGGGCCTGGCTGAGGATCTCTTTATCCACTTCCATCAGTTATTGGATGAGAGTTCCAAGACGACTGTTAGGGTGTTTAGTCATCTGATCACCAGACTAGGTCAGATCAGGCTTTCTCTTGACCATTGCCAGCAGACTATAGAGGATATATCATTGTGGATTTCTGAGGACCTCTCGAGCACTCTGCCTATTCCTGTTCTCATGTGGTCTTCATTTATCATGGTCTGTTATTCCTCATTCTCCCTTTCTGTTCTTGATCCAGCTGGGATCTCCTGCTCCCCTAAGCTTTCTTTTCCTCAAATCTTGCCCTTCATTACTCCCACTGTCTTCCATGTTGTTCATGTAGATCTCATCTGTTTCTGTGTCATTGGGTGATCCTTGGGTCTTTCCTAGGGTCCCATTTTCTAGGTAGCCTCCCTGGAGTTGTGTAGCAGTCTAGTCATCTTTGTTTTACATCTAGTATCCTCCTATGAGTGAGTACATACCATGTTTGTCCTTCTGAGTCTGGGTTACCTCACTCAGGATGATTTTTTCTAGATCCATCCATTTGCCTGCAAACCTCATGATGTCATTGTTTTTCTCTGCTGAGTAGTACTCCATTGTGAATATGTACCACATTTTATTTATCCATTCATTAACTGAAGGGCATCTAGGTGGTTTCCAGCTTCTGGCTATTACAAACAAAGCTGATATGAACATAGCTGAGCAAATGCCCTTGTGGTATGAATGAGCATTCCTTGGGTATATGCCCAAGACTGCTATAGCTGGGTCTTGGGGCAGATGGATTCCCAATTTTCTAAGGAAGCACCATATTGATTTCCAAAGTGGCTGTACAAGCTTGCATTCCCACCAGCAGTGGAGGAGAGTTCCCCTTGCTCCACATCCTCTCCAGCATAAGCTGTCTTTTGTGTTTTTGATCTTAGCCATTTTGACAGGTGTAAGGTGGTATCTCAGAGTCGTTTTGATTTGCATTTCCTGGATAATTAGGGATGTTGAGCAATTCCTTAAATGTCTTTCAGCCATTTGAACTTCCTCTGTGGAGAATTCTCTGTTTAGTTCTCTAGCCCATTTCTTAATTGGACTGATGGGCATTTTGATGTCTAATTTCTTGAGTTCTTTATATATTCTGGATATCAGCCCTCTGTCAGATGTGGGGTTGGTGAAGACCTTTTCCCATTCTGTAGGCTGTTGCTTTGTCTTGTTGACCATGTCCTTTGCTCTACAAAAGCTTCTCAGTTTCAACAGGTCCCATTGATTGATTGTTTCTCTCAGTGTCTGTGCTACTGGTATTATATTTAGAAAGTGATCTCCTGTGCCAATGCGTTCAAGAGTACTTCCTACTTTCTCTACTATCAGGTTCAGAGTAGCTGGATTTATGTTGAGGTCTTTGATCCACTTGGACTTAAGTTTTGTGCACAGTGACAGATATGGATCTATTTGCAGCCTTCTACACATTGACATCCAGTTATGCCAACACCATTTGTTGAAGATGCTTTCTTTTTTCCATTGTACATTTTTGGCTTCTTTGTCAAAAATTATATGTTCATAGGTGTGCGGGTTAATGTCAGGGTCTTCAATTCGATTCCATTGTTCCACATGTCGGTTTTTATGCCAGTACCAAGCTGTTTTTATTACAGTAGCTCTATAGTAGTGCTTGAGGTCGGGGATTGTGATGCCTCCCGAGGTTGTTATATTGTACAGGATTCTTTTGGTTATCCTGGGTTTTTTGTTTTTCCATATGAAGTTGAGTATTATTCTTTCCAGATCTGTGAAGAATTGTGTTGGTAATTTGATGGGAATTGCGTTGAATCTGTAGATTGCTTTTGGTAAGATTGCCATTTTTACTATGTTAATCCTGCCTATCCATGAGCATGGGAGATCTTTCCATTTTCTGACATCTTCAATTTCTTTTTTCAGGGACTGAAACTTCTTGTCATATAGGTCCTTCACATGCTTAGTTAGCATAACCCCAAGGTATTTTATATCATTTGTGGCTATTATAAAGGGTGATGTATCTCTGATTTCCTTCTCAGCTTGTTTGTCTACTGTATATAGAAGGGCTACTGATTTTTTTGAGTTGATCTTGTATCCTGCTATGTTGCTGAAGGTTTTTATTAGCTGTATCAGTTCCTTGGTTGAATTTTTGGGGTCACTCATGTATACTAACATGTCATCTGCAAATAGGGAGAGCTTGACTTCTTCCTTTCCAATTTATATCCCCTTAATCTCTTTATGTTGTCTTATAGCTCTGGCTAGAACTTCAAGTACTATATTGAATAGGTAGGAGGAGAGGGGACAACCTTGCCTTGTTCCTGATTTTAGTGGTATTGCTTTGAGTATCTCTCCATTTAATTTGATGTTGGCTGTTGGCTTGCTGTAGATTGCCTTTATTATGTTTAGGTATGTTCCCTGTATTCCTGATCGCTCCAAGACCTTTATCATGAAGTGGTGTTGGATTTTGTCAAATGCCTTTTCTGCATCTAGTGAGATGGTCATGTGTTTTTTTTCTTTGAGTTTGTTTATATGGTATATTACATTGACGGACTTTTGTATGTTGAACCACCCTTGCATCCCTGGGATGAAGCCTACTTGGTCATGGTGGATAATTGCTTTGATGTGTTCTTGGAGTCTTTTTGCCAGTATTTTATTGAGTATTTTTGTATCAATGTTCATGTGGGAGATCTATCTGTAGTTCTCTTTCTTTGTTGCATCTTTGTTTGGTTTAGGAATCAGGGTAATTTTAGCCTCATAGAAGGAGTTTGGTAATATACCTTCTGCTTCTATTATGTGGAACAATTGAAAGAGTATTGGTATTAAGTCTTCTTTGAAGATCTGGCAGAATTCTGCAGTGAAACCATCTGGTCCAGGGCTTTTTTTGGTTGGGAGACTTTTAATGACTGATTCTATTTCCTCAGGGGTTATTGGACTATTTAAATATTATATCTGGTCTTGATTTAACTTAGGTATGTGGTACCTGTCCAGAAAATTACCCATTTCTTTTAGATTTTCCAGTTTTTTGGAGTAGAGGTTTTTGAAGTATGACCTGATGATTCTCTGGATTTCTTCATTGTCTGTTGTTATGTCCCCCTTTTCATTTCTGATTTTGTTAATTTGGATGCACTCTCTCTCTGTCTTTTGGTTAGTTTGGATAAGGGCTTGTCTATCTTGTTGATCTTCTCAAAGAACCAACTCTTTGTTTCATTAATCCTTTGTATTGTTCTCTTTATTTCTATTTTATTGATTTCAGCTCTCAATTTGATAATTTTCTGGCATCTGTTCCTCCTAGGAGACTTTGCTTCATCCTGTTCAAGGGCTTTCAGGTGTGCTGTCAAGTCACTAGTGTGAGATTTCTCCAGCTTCTTTATGTGGGCATTCAGTGCTGTGAATTTCCCTCTTAGCATCGCTTTCATAGTGTCCCATAAGTTTGGATATGTGGTGTATTCATTTTCATTGATCTCTAGGAAGTCTTTAATTTCTTTCTTTATTTCTTCCTTAACCCATTGGTGATTTGTTGAGCATTGTTCAGTTTCCATGAGATTGTAGGATTTCTGTAGTTTTTTTCTGTTGTTGAAATCTAACTTTAAACCATGGTGGTCTGATAGAACACAGGAGGTTATTCCAATTGTTTTGTATCTGTTGAGATTTGCTTTGTGGCCAAGTATGTGGTCGATTTTAGAGAAGGTTCCATGAGATGCTGAGAAGAAGGTATATTCTTTTTTGTTTGGGTGGAATGTTCTGTATATATCAATTAAATCCATTTGAGCTATAACATCAGTTAAGTCCATTATCTCTCTGTTAAGTTTCTATTTGGCTGATCTGTCCAGAGGTGAAAGTGGGGTGTTGAATTCTCCCACTATTAATGTGTGGGGATTTATATGTGATTTAAGCTTTAGTAATGTTTCTTTTACATATGTGGGTATCCCTGTGTTTGGGGCATAAATGTTCAGAATTGAGACTTCATCTTGGTGGATCTTTCCTATGATGAGTATGTAATGTCCTTCATCATCTCTTTTGATTGCTTTTATTTTGAAGTCTATTTTGCTGGATATTAGGATGGCTACACCAGCTTGCTTCTTAAGACCATTTGATTGGAAAGTCTTTTCCCAGCCTTTTATTCTTACGAGGTGTCTGTCTTTGAATTTGAGGTGTTTTTCATGTATGCAGCAGAAAGATGGGTCCTGTTTTCGTATCCATTCTGTTAGTCTGTGTCTTTTTATAGGTGAATTAAATCCATTGATATTAAGGGATATTAATGACCAGTGATTGTTCATTCCTGTTGTTATTTTTATTTTTATTTTTTGTGGTATTGCGTGTGTACTTCTCTTCTTTGGGGTTTACTGCTGTGGTGTTATCTATTGCCTGTGTTTTCATGGGTGTATCTGCCTTCCTTAGGTTGGAATTTTCCTTCTAGTGCTTTCTGTAGGGCTGGGTTTGTGGATAAGTATTGTTTAAATCTGGTTTTGTCTTGGAAGGTCTTGTTCACTCCATGTATGATGATTGAAAGTTTTGCTGGGTATATTAGTCTAGGCTGGCATCCATGGTGTCTGCATTTTATCTGTCCAGGTCCTTCTGGCTTTCAATGTCTCCATTGAGAAATCGGGTGTTATTCTGATGGGTTTGGCGCTATAAGTCACTTGGCCTTTTTCCTTTGCTGCCCTTAATATTCGTTCTTTATTCTGTACATTTAGTTGTTTAGTTATTATGTGGCGAGGGTACTTTTTTGGGGGGTCTAGTCTGTTTGGTGTTCTATAGGTTTCTTGTATCTTTATAGGCATTTGGTTCTTTAAGTTGGGAAAGTTTTCTTCTATGATCTTGTTAAATACATTTTCCGTGCCTTTGAGTTGGTATTCTTCTTCTTCCTCTATCCTTATTATTCGTAGGTTTGGTCTTTTCATGGTGTCCCAAATTTCTTGTACATTTTGGGTCATGACTTTGTTGGTTTTAGTGTTTTCTTTGACTGATGAATCTATTTCTTCTACTGTATCTTCAACACCAGAGATCCTCTCTTCCATCTCTTGCATTCTGTTGGTTATACTTGCCTCTGAAGTTCCTGTTTGTTTACTCAGATTTTCTATTTCCAACATTCCTTCTGCTTGTGTCTTCTTCACTTTTTCTATTTCCCTCTTCAGGTCTTGGATTGTCTCCCTTGCTTTTCATTCAAGGATTTATTGTTTACTTCTGCTTTAATTGTCCTTTCCTCTAGTTTTTTATAGCGTTCTTCCCATTTTTTGTTTGTCTGTTCCTCTACTTTATTTTGATTTTTTCTATATAATGCTCTAGCCTCTTCATGATGTTATTTATAGCATTGTTTTCTTCTTCTTCTTCCATTCCGTGATGTTCAGGTTTAGCTGTTGGAGAAGGGCTATGTTCTGCTGATGCTGTATTGCTCTTTATTTTGTTGTATGTACTTCTGCCTTGGCGTCTGCCCATCTCCTCTTGTGTTCGTTCTTGGTCTTATCAGTGTAATTGGTTCAGAGAGAGCTGACAGATTTAGGAAGCCTCTCTCTGGTTCAGATGTAAGCTCTGGGCCAGATGGGAGCACTGGTCCAGATGAGAGTGCTGGCTGGATAGGAGTTGGGGGGCTGTACTCTGAATCTCAGGAAGTCCCTGGGGTCTCCTTATTTTGTCCAGATGGGAGCTCCACTTGTCCAGAAGGGAGTTCCTCTGGTCTCTGGTCTAGATGGGAGTTCCAGGGCAGGATGGAAGCTGGGGGCTGGTCTCTGATTCTCAGGAAGTGGCTGGAGTCTGGGGCAAATGGGTGTGGAGGCAGGGTGTGGAGACTACAGTGTCTGCCTGCTGTCTTGGAAAAGGGGAGCCTTCTTGTAGGCCTGCCAATTGGCAGGAAACTGGGGCCAAGTTGTTCAGGTCCTCCCAGGGTGGCCTGTGTCCATAGGTGGGACCCAGGCGCAGTTGCCTCTCTGACTATAACCCAGGCACTCACCTCTGGTCCAGATGGGAGTTCCGGGGCAGACCCATCTACTCAATGTTTAATGTCTTAGCAACATGTCTTTTCACCTACAATATCAATATTGTCATTTTTAATTTTGTCTGTGCCTGAGTATAGTTTTTTGCTAATCATTTCAATTTATTGATTATATGTAATTTTTAATGTGTTTACTATAACTAGTCTGTAGTTGGTGTTTATTTTTAAGCCCAATTAAAGTGTGTCTCCTACAAAGTCATTTCCATTTGTTTTCACAACTTATTTTATGCTCATTTGGATGGTATTAAAACCACATATATATATATATATATATATATATATATATATATATATATATATGTATCATGCTTTAGAAGCACATTTTATACTTACAAAATATTTTTACAAGATGTAAAAGAATTAATTCAGAAGTGAATTTTGACTTTTCTTGAGATATATAAATTAGGCAATTTGTCCCCTGCTTACTTTTAGCTTGCTTTTTAGCAGTTACGGTTTAAACAAGGTTAGGGAGATTTTTACTAATTATTTTCACATGCAACTTATTTTTTCATATATTTTTTAAAAAGGTTTTTAATGTGCACATTTGTATGTGTCTGTGTGTGGGTATGTGCACAGAAGTGCAAGTGCCTCTGGAGGTCAGAACAGGGCATCCGATCCCTCAGGGCTGGAGTTCCAGGCAGTTGTGAGCTGTACAGTGTAGGTGCTGGGAACCAGACTCAGGTCCTCTGCAATAGCAGGAAGTGCCTAACCACTGAGCCATCTTGTTATCCCAGTTACTTCCTTTCTGATGGTCACTTTTTATTATGTACATTAATTGTCCCATGACTAGACTGTGTATTAAAGTGCAAATACTTTCTATAAACACAGTTTTATCTTTGTGAACATTCTCTGAGCTGGTTATAACAGAGTGCTACTGCTTTGTTCCATTTGTTTGAGGTTCTGGGTTTCATTCCAAGCACGAGATAAAAACAAATAAATAAAAAAATCTCTGAATTCTTAAGATGATAATGAAGTACTGTATTCATTAATATCTTCTGATTCCCTAAACAGAGGCAAAGAGCTAATCATGACTCATGGTGATTTTCATCAGAACCTAAACATTTTATTACATCCCTTTTTGGCTGTGGAAAAATACAAGCTCAACATCAAAAATAAAATTTTATTCTCCCTGATGGTGACAATATTTGTCCTGGTTGGATTCTTAAATGGGCATTTTCTTCAGTGTCTTCTAAGATCCACTAAATTAGGTCTAGGTCATATTTCTTTTCATTTTAACCTTCTTACCACAGGAGGCTCTTTTGATTTGTGAGTTTGGCTCATCTTTAAACTGAGGATTTGTTTTTGTTTTTGTTTTTGGCACAAATTGTGGTTTTATTTCCATTTTGTAGGGGTTGTAGTTGTGTTCACTTTTACTCTTATTGATTTTCACTTTGAATGTGTTGGTCTGGACTCTTAAACTCCAAATCAAACTTGTCACTCTTCACTACTGATCCTCTCTTCAGTAAAACAGAGTGTGACCCTTCTGTAGACGGCAGATCTTTGGTCGGATCTTCAGAGATCTGGCGGTCTCTCTCCTCTCAGTTAGTTCTCTTTTCCATCTGTTTTCTTCTCCCTCTCATTTTTGCCAATCACTTTTATCTTTTGTCTTAGACCTCTCTTATTATAGAGTTGGTAGCAAAGGACTGTATTTTTTCTGGAATTGGTATCTTGCCTCATTAAATGTGTTTGCACATTCGACACCCCCTTTAGCTTAATTAACTATAAGGAGAAGATAAGGATTCAAGCTTCACAATAGTGCTTTTGGAAGAGCTAAGTTTTTCTTGTTGTCTGCATTGGCTCTTGACTACATTCTTTTCCAGAAACTGGACTCTTGTCCTGTTCTAGGAGTGATATGCTGAAGTTTTATCTCTGTACTTAATATTTTTAACTTTTTAGATAGGGTCTCAGTAGTTAGCCCAGGCTGATCTGGAACTTTTGATCCTCTGCCTTAGCTTTCTGAGATGGGTATATTGCAGTTCACTACCATTCCCAGCATCATTTATTTTGGGGGGATTTCACCTAGGGTCTTGCACTTAGACTCTTCATAGATTCTGTGAAAGTCAGAATGTTTTACTTGGTCTCTTATCTTTCCCTTTCTGCCAGATGCCTAACTTCTCTTTATTTCATTTGCTCTTTTCTTGTTATGTTATCAGACTCAAGGCTGCAGGGGTTGAACTCCTATCACCTATGCCAGCATTGTGTAGACATGGTCCATGGGACTGAGGGGAGGGAAGCTATGGGAGTGTGCCACTTTCTAGTTTGGAGATGCATCCTGGGAAAGAGAGGTAGTTACAGCCTCGAGTGCTTTACTGCAAGCCTGGGGTAGTAAACCTCAAGAAATGTTCTTAAATTAACAGTACCATGAAAATGGAAATTAATGACACTATTCCAGGTTTTAGATTAATTTTCATGGTTTATGCTAGATGCTTTTTCCTGCATCATTGTAGGTATGCATCTTAGTTTCTTTTCCTGTTGCTATGATGAAATACTTTAGCAACATGATGAGAAAGAGTTTATTCTGGCTTACAGTTCTAGGGTACAGTCCTTTGTTGCAGGGATGTCAACATGGCAGGAACTTAGAGAAGCTGTTCACATCATACCCACAATCTGGAAGGAAGTAGAGGTCCATCAATGCATGATGCTGCCCAGCCCCCTTTCTTTTCCTTACTCATCCAGTCCAGGAGCCCAGCCAATCATCCTGTGCAGATCTCCTCACCTCAATTAAGCCAGCCAAGATAATTCCCCTCACACATACCCAGAGGCCCATCTCCCAGGTGATTCTAGACCTTGTCAAGTTGACCACAAGCATAAACCATCACAGTTTTTAAAGGAGGACTTTGGTGAGACTGAGACTTTCATTTTCTTTCCATTGCATACAATCATACAAGTGAGTCTCATATAGTATCTTAAATAAAAATTACAAGAAATGAAAAGAATTCCAAATCACACATCAAGGGATTTTAAAGGCCATAATTGTATAGTGTTGTTCAAACCTTAACTTATAGTTAGAAAATGAGCTGATAGAAATTTACATTGTCTGGTAGATATAACCCTCATTGCTCCTATTGTCCTGAGCTTGATCAACCCAGGGTTGTGTTTCTTCCTGTATCCCCAGAACTTTACACACTATATACAGACAGCTAATACTTATCTAACCTTCCTAACTGATTGGTGGGCAGCAGGAAATACAAAGATATTCTTTATTGTGACTTTTGGAACATCTGATCCATGTACTGCTTAGCTGATAGATTTCTAGGTTATTCAAATAATCTTTGATTGTGAGGCAAGAGGTAGAAAATTTGACTTGAATTTGTAGTGTGAAAGAGTTCAAGAAAGTGTACAAGTAAATTCAAGATATAAATGGAGACCAGAGTGCAATTCAGTAGTGACTCAGAATTGGGAAGCTGGGGATGAGTGGTGGCATGTTCTGGGTGTTTGGGATTACAACAGACAACATCAGCGATAATGCCCTTAATGTTCCAGGAGGTAGAGACAGGATGTTCAGAAGTTCGCAGTCATCTTTGGTTCTAAATAGTGAGTTTAAGGCTGGCCTGGGGTATTTGAAATCCATTTCTACAGAAAATGAAATTATGTAGCCTATAGCAATGTCTTTAATTCATTCAGTGAATGCTTATCTTATTGAATACCTTTTATGTATAATCATGAATCTGATCTTGGGGTGTAGTCCTCATTACCTATGTTATTTTAATGATAAACTGAATAGATGGATTCCTGGGCAGCATACCTGGATTTGATCATGTGATTTCTTTCAATATTAAAATACCAATTTTGTACAAATATAATATGGCTTAAAATAGTTTTATGAAGAAACACACCTGTATAAATCAGTACTAATTTACTATATATTTGTTTACTGTTCATACAATTTCTGCAAGCCAGCCCTAACTATGTTTTTGCGTTTAAATGTCACTGTGTGTCCCCAATGTTACCTTGCTAATGTGGGGCTTATCTTGGCCCCGAAGCCTCTGGCAGCCCCTTCCAGGTGCTAAAGTTCTGACGCCTTCCTTTAACTGAGCCTTTTGAAGCTGTCAAGTGCTGGTGCTGTCTATTCAGCATGCCCAGTTCAGGTTCATTTGAATCAAGCAAAGATTGCTTTATGCTCCATTTCGCTTCTCAAAGGCCAGAAAGGGAAGATAATCATCCCAGTGTGCACCCAGGTCAGTATCCCGGATCCAGCCTTAATTATGCTTTCCCAATTACCAGGGAAGCCTCCCCCATTCCGTCAGGTATTTAGTTTTCCTGATTAATTACTCTCGTCTATTTAAAACTAATTTCCTTAGAAACTCCTCTTGCTGACTCTTAATTATGTTATCCCCAGGCCTGTCTCCTGTCACAGAACTTACTTGGTCTTAAAGAAATTGTACTTCTTTCCCAACAGATAGTTAATTCTTTAAAACTAGCCTTAGTGGACTTCAAAGCACAGGTGATAGTCTGGGGCTCAGAAGGCAAACTGAAGAGTAGTGAGGGAGATAAGGTAAAGACTGGGGGGAATGTGTTCCTTCTCTATAACGACACTGTGGTCAAGTTGACTTCTCTAATTCTTGAGAAGATTATGTGGGTGAGAAGAAATTATAAAAGAGCACTTAGGTAGAACATAGCATTTATAGAGTTAGTAAAAAAGTGGAAACATAAAAACCTGGATAGACGAGTGTCTACTGAACTATCCCTCTGTCATTTCCCCCTAATTCTTGGTGAGAAAATAAATATTTACTGCGGGCAGCTGACCTGTTTGAGAGTTTATATTCTTGAGGATAAATAGATTTAAGTAGACTTTATGGTTATTTATTACTAAACAAAAAATATGTTGAGGAGCAAATAACTAGGTAGGCTTTTGTAAATAAACTTACATTTTATGGATCAATGAGATGAAGATACATTTAAAGGGAGAATATAGTTATAAAAGCAGCTATTGCTATGTAAAGTCATTTTCCTCTTAGCTCATATCCTTTTCCAGTCCAATGAAACCGAATCAAGAGACAGGGATGAGAAGCTCCCAGCATCCATGTGGCTTGTGTGATTGCCCATCTGGCTAATCACTACAAGTGTTTGGTGTTGGGGTGTACTATGAGTGTTTGATTGACACTTGGTCCTTTCTTGCTTCTGCGCCACTTTATTGTAGTGCTGATCCTATTGTGAATTATTTTCTTATTTTCTCCATAATGAAATAGTCCAAAGATCCCACTCTGATACAAACAAGGGGATTTTACCTATTTTTCTCTGACATTTTAGTGTCACTTTGCATCCTAGATTCTTGAATTAGTATAAACTTTTTTTTTTCAAATAAGAAGTGTGATTTTACTAGTCTACATTTTTTTGTAAAGTTCTACATGATATAATTTAAATATATGTGTACATTTTTAGAAATCATTTGTCCTTTAAACATGGAGTTTGACTCATTTGCCTTAATATGTGAACTAGACTTAGTGACTCCCTTGCAATAGAACTCAGCAAAGATGTCAACATCTAAGGCTAGGTCAGAGGAAGGCTGTGTTTCTGTCCCTTTCCCGTTATCCTTGCTCTGTGGATAAGCCAGTCACTGTGCTGTGAGAACACTCAGGCAGCCCCGTGGAGGGAGACATGGGAAGAAGACCTGAGTCAGCACTCACATTCCAGGAGAGGTAGCCACTTGGGAAGAGAACCATCAAGCTCCAACCAAGCTTTAGGGGACTGCTATGCTGCCCAGTATCACTGTCCTTTACACACATCGGTTAGAGATGATCAGCTCAGCATCCATTAAATCTCAGATCACCAGCAACTGGGGAAGATGTAAATGATTGCTCTGTTAAGCCACTAAGTTTAGGGTGGTATTAAACAACAACATATGGCCATTCTAACACAGATTTTGATAAAGGGATGCTATCACAAAAAAAAGCTAAAAATGCAGGTTTGGCATTGGTTGTGTGAGACGGATGCTGAAGATATGGGAAGCAAATGCGACAGGCTTGAGAGCTCATTGGTTTTTAAATTAAGCAAAACAGAGTAAAAACAATGCAGAGCTACAGCCATATAATCAGGAACTTACTCTAAATAAATACTTTTACATGCCAGAGGGAGATAGATTGTAAGGACTCCCAAAAAACAAGATAAACTAATAGTACGTGTTAATAAGCTGGTAGTCTCCAATACATTATAATTTAATAAATGGCATATTTGAATGTGTTAGTGTTTTTATTAAAGTTTAAAAATCTTTTATAATTTATGTATTTAAAGAATGCTGTTTTAAGGCAACCTTCTAAAGGATCATTTGGGAAAAAATTCACAGTCCTCTCATGGCCTATGGAACATGATTTGAAAATATCAATAAATCTACCACACCAGTGAAAACTCTGAGAGCCAGAAACAAATGGCTAAATGCTTTATGTAGGAACCCAGAGAGTCAATGGGAACTTCACTTATCTGTTCTGGATGTCTTCCTTTTTATTTATCTTTTATAGCTATCTTTAATTTTATTTAGTTGTATGTATATGAGTCTCTATGTGTTGTATGTAATATGTACAGATGCCTGCAGAGGCCTGAAGAGGGTGTCAGATCCCCTAAAACAGGAGTTTCAGGTGGTTGTGAGCTGACTTAGGGGCTGGGAACTGAACTCATGTCCTTTGGAATAGCAACAAGTGCCTTTAACTGCTGAGCCATCTCTTCAGCTCTGTGGTCCTTTTCCCATTTCACCACAAAGTCCATTTATTCAATGATAATCCCTAAGCTTTTCTACTTAAATAAAAATATGTAGTGGATCAGACCCAGAAAAAACTTGTCACAGTTGGACACAATATTAAGTTTTATTCCCTCATCCTGAACTGTAGATATGTGGTGAGCACATACATATGGACAGAAAGCTGTGCCCTGGGCATTAGGACTTACTCAGAGCATGTGTTGACAGTACTCTGTCACAAGCTCTTCAAGTCTTACATTTATTTTATATGTATTCTCATCTAAATTTGGTCATGTTTGAACAGAGGTATGTGCCCACTGATGGGCTAATAAACACTTAGCCATTTGTTTTCTAAAACTGAGGATGACCATTATTTTTAATTTTGTTAGTTTTACCACTGTAAAAAAATGTTGGATGTAAACAACTTACAAGAAAGAAATACTTATTTAAGCTAACAGTTTCAGAAATTTCTGTCCATCATGCAAATAAGGGAAACATACCATTGGTATAAACTGAAAGTGTACTTGTAAGAACAAAGGGATTGGTCCACTGATATAAAGAAACTTCCTATCATGATCCCCACTCTGGCCCACTGATGTAAATGAGGAAAGAGGTCTTGAATGGTTTATGGCAGATCATAGCTCCCAGGCCAGGTCTGGGTAGCAACATGACTCTTTCTAGCAGTTACGTATCTTGACAGTTGGAACAGGTACATGACTGGTCAAGAGCCATGGTTTTTACAGGAACACAGAATGCACCGGTGCCCAGCAGCTCCCTGCCTCATCCCTGCCCCTGGCCAGTCACTGGGTACCAGACTCCATTCTGAATTTATAGTCACTTAGCTACCTGCCTCTTCTTGGATTCAACTTTCCTTAAAGTTTGCAAATGCATGCTCATTGGTAGGATTTCATCAACAGTTCAAGTTTGTTTATAAGCATAGAAACATGGCTGGTTTACAGCTTTCCCACACAGACTCTGCGTTGTTCAGCTCCTGTCATGGACACTTACTTCTGCTTGATTTGTCTCCCAAGGAAACTGGATGTAGTTCTGGTGACAGAATTTCTCAGACTACTTCCTTATGTGGAAACTGGAATACTGAGGATCTCCTTCCATGATATGTCAATTGTCAAACTCTTCACAAATAATAATAAAAATTCCCTTCACCATTTTTTCCTTCCTTAGGGACAGTCTTTCTAGTCCACAGCCTTTGATCTTGAAACGCAACGAGTCATATTCTGGTGTTTTGAGATATGCAAGATTTACCTCGTGATGACAAGGTGTCTTTTGTTAGCTGCCAAAACTCCTTGTTTGGCTCTTGAAATGGCAGGGTGTCCATGTGTTAGGGAGAGGATTCATGTGTTTGGGGGAGGATGAATTCAAAGAGAAAATGCTATGCTGTCAAAGTCAGCTCCACAGAGGACGATTCTACTATTTCTAGGAGCGAATTCTTTTGTGCTATGAAGAAGAGAAGTATTTAACTCAATAACTTGCTTACCAAATGTCCTTTTGTTTGTAGTATTTGATGGCACTGTTGCCTGAGTCCTTGAGATATTGACATTGAGTCCATAATTTATTTTCCGTGTGCCTTTTCAAGTTTTCTCTATCAATTGCCTTCACGAACTTCCTTTTCTTTGCTTGATCTTTAAAATATTGAGATTTTGCCAGATGGTGGCGGCGCATGCCTTTAATCCCAGCACTCAGGAGGCAGAGCCAGGTGGATCTCTGTGAATTCAAGGCCAGCCTGGGCTACCAAGTGAGTTCCAGGAAAAAGGCGCAAAGCTACACAGAGAAACCCTGTCTCAAAAAAAAACAAAAACAAAAAAAAACAACAACAAAAAAACCAAACCAAACCAAAACAAAACAAAAACCAAAAACCAAAACCAAAACCAAAATAAAAACAAACAAACAAACAAAAAAGGGGGTTGAGGATTTAGCTCAGTGGTAGAGTGCTTGCCTAGTAAGCTCAAGGCCCTGGGTTCAATCCTCAGCTCCACACACACACAAAACAAACAAACAAACAAACAAAAACAAAAACAAAAACAAAAAACAAAAAAACAAATTGAGATTTCCTGGAGGCTACCTTGCACACTTTCTCCCCCTTGGAAAGTTTAATCAGTTCTGTTCTTGTGGAAGTCCGACCTGCTCTGTCTGGACTGGTTCCAGTCTTCATGTACCATGTCTATAGTTTCTCATGATACTGGATGATGAGTAGGAGAAGAAAACTGGAGACCTACTAATTCTTTTCTATAACTTTCTTGGTCTGAAAATAGGAGATAAGAAAGCTACTTTTAGCAACAGTGAAAACAGAACTTAATGAGAAATGTGATATTGCCAAATTGTGTTCCATCATTATCAAGGTTGAAATTTAAGTTTAGATCTTCACTCATATTTTCTCAGCTCAAGAGCTAGCATGCACAAAACACATTACCCATATAATTCATATCTACAGAGGGAGAGGTAGAAAGCCTGCATGTAAAGGAAAGAAATTTTGAAGGCCTGTTGTGTTATATGTCTATATCTTGACCCCTCTGTCCCTGTCCCTTGTCTTCTTACAGATCGTCAGTGTAGTGGTTTGAATAAGAATGCACCCTATAGGCTCATATATTTAAATGTTTAGTCATCAGGGAGTGGCAATACTTGAGAAGGACTAGGAGGTGTGGCCTTAGAGGAAATATGATTCCTTCTAGAATCACACTTGAGCATTTTAATTCTCTCTCTTTGAGGTTTCAAAAGTATAAGGTAGGTCCAGTGGCTCTCTCTTTCTACTGCCCACAGATCTCGATGTAGAACTCTCAGCTACTTCTTGAGTGCCATGTCTGCCTGTATGCCACCATGCTCCCTACCATGATGATAATGGACTAAACCTCTGAACTGTAAGCCAGCCCCAATTAAATGTTTTTCTTTCTAAGAGTTGCCATGGCCATGGTGTCTATTCACAGCAATAGAACACTGACTCAGACAGCTATGTTAGAGTTTTCTATTCTCCTTGATGTTGGTGAAACAATTGATTTTATGGTTTCAGAGGATGACAGCAATTCTCATTTTCCCTTCTTCCTGTTAGTCAGCAAGTGTTAGACGTTTTTTCCTACAAAGTATTTCAGAATAAATTGTGTCTAGAACCATTCTTCTAAAATACATCACAGGTTGAAAGTTTTATCTTTTTAAACATTCCTACTCACTTCCAGAAACTGTTCCCCCTCTAACATTCATTTGTATGCTGGCTGTGGTTGACAATGTATAAAGTCATAGCAGGTAACTCGCTCGTCTGTGTTTTGACCTTGCTTTTCCAATCTGCAGTCAGCCAGAGGGAAGTTGCCTCTACTTTCTAGTTCCTATTAGTTTCTTGTCTCCCTTTCTCAATAGCATCTGCAGGAAGTAGAGATTTAGTGTTCAGTATTCTAATTTGAAAGCTGCTCCCCTTCAGTTTGTTCCCTAAATGCCACCTTCTCACCTCTCTTGAAGACTGGAGTTCGGCATACTTTCAGTTCAACTCATAGGGTTTCATTCAGTCCACACATTGGATCTTCTTGTTAGCTGCTATGATTGGTGCACAGAATACAAAGATATAGAAGTCACACTCTCTGTCCTCAAAAGACCCTCATCATCCAGGAGGAGAGACAGATGCAAGACAGGATATTACAATACAGAATGATAAGTACTGCTAGAAAGGCTAGCACCAGAAAAGAGCTCCAAGGAGGAGAAATTAATTTTGCTGACGAGTAGGGGAGAGCCTCTTCCTAAGGACCATGGTTATTCCTTGAATGATGAGTACATTAAGTAACCTCTTGTCCTGAGTTTTGTTCCAATTTATGCACAGATACAGAGAGGGTAACATGTCTTCCTCCTCTTCAATGGGGTACATTATGGATGATTAGGAGTCAGACCATAATGCATGTTCTGATGGATATAGTTCCTCTGTGCAGCTAATCCTTAAAGTCATATTAATTTATAATTCCTAATTTAATATCACTCTAGAATTACACTTGAGCATTTCCATTTTCTCACCCTACACAAAAGGGTTATGTCCTCTCATGCATCATTCCTTTCAAGCTTGCTTATTTTTCTTCCTTCCTTCCTCCCTTCCTTTCTGCCTCCTTCCCTCCCTCCCTCTCTCCCTCCTTTCTTTCTTTCTTTCTTTCTTTCTTTCTTTCTTTCTTTCTTTCTTTCTTTCTTTCTTTCTTCTTCTCACAGTGTTGTCAGAGACAGACAATGGAACCCCCTCCTCATACCAACATGTCCATGCCAGAAGCTATGTTACTTTTCATGGAAAAGGAGATAATTTATCTGACCCTGAGGTAAGATTATCCTGGATTATAGGGGTAGCCCCAAAGAAATTATAGGGGTGAATAAATGTAGAAGTTTAGTATGGAGGCATGTCAAAATTAAATGATGTGGTATGACTTGCTCTTGTTGACCTTGAAGACAGAGGAAAGTTTTAGGAACCAAAGAAAGATAGTGGCCTCTAGAAGTTGAAAAGGGAAGGGTGCTGGGTTCTACCTAGAGCCTCCAGAGAGAGTGCAGTGTTGCTAACAACTTGATTTTAGCCAAATGAGACCCATTTTGACTCTTGGCCCTCTAAGAAGGTCAAACACTAGTTAGTGTTAGAAGCAGTCATTTTGTGGTTAATTCACTGAATCAGCAATAGGGAAGGACTATAGCTGCTAAGTCTGCTAAGCTTCCATCTTGTCTGCAGTTCACCCCTTTTCTCTGACAAAGGTCTCAAGGAACTGCCCTTCTTTGTGTGTGTGTGTGTGTGTGTGTGTGTGTGTGTGTGTGTGTATGTATGTTTGTGTTTTATGTTTTTTTTCATTTTACTTACCAATCCCTGTTCCCCCTCCCTCCCCTTCTCCTGCTCACCCCACATTCCCCCATCCTACCCCCATCTCCTCCTTGTAGGAGGTAAGGCCTCCCTTGGGTAGTCAACACAGGCTGGCATACCAAGTTGGGACAAGATCAAGCCCCTCCCCACTGCATCACAGCTGAGTAAAGCATTGTACCATAAGGAATGGGCTCTAAAAAGTCAATTTGTGTACCTGGGATAAGTCTTGGTCCCATTGCCAGGGGACCCACAACACATCAAACCACACAACTGTCACCCACATTCGGAGGGCCTAGTGCAGTCCCATACAGGCTCCCCAGCTGTCAGTCCAGAGTCCATGATCTCCCATAGCTTGGGTCAGCTATCTCTGTGGTTTTTCACATCATGATCTAGACCCCCCTTGCTCTTATAATCCCTCCTCCCTCTCTTCAACTGGACTCCAGGAGTTTGGCCAAGTGCTTGGCTGTGGGTCTCTGCATCTGCTTCCATCAGTCACTGGATGTAGGTTCTATGAGGACAATTAGGGTAGATACCAATATGAGTACAGGGGAAGGCTAGTTCAAGAACCCTGTCCACCATTGCTATGAGTCTTAGCTGGGGACATCCTTGTGAGTTCCTGGGAATTTTCCTAACTCCAGATTTCACTTTAACTCTTTAATGGTTCACTCTGTCAAGATATCTCTCTCAGTGCTCTCCCTCTCCTTCCCTCCTCCAACTTGGCCATCTCAATCTCTTATTTTCCCCACTGCCATCCCCTCTCATCTATGCTGGCCTTGCAGTTTACCATTTACCGGGAGATCTTAACCCTTTCCCCCTCCTGGGGCAATTCATGTGTGTCCCTCTTAGGGTCCTCCTCTTTACCTAGCTTCTCTGGAGTTGTGGATTGTAGCCTGGTTATCCTTTGCTTTGCATCTAATATTCACTTAAGAGTGAGTGTATACCGTGTTTGTCTTTCTGGGTCTGGGTTACTCATTCAGGATGATATTTTTCTAGTTCCATCCATTTGCCTACAAATTTCATTGATGACATTTTTTATTTTTTACTGCTGTGTAAAACTCCATTGTGTAAATGTATCACATTTTCTTTATTCATTCTTTGGTTGAGGTGCATTTAAGTTGTTTCCAGGTTCAGGCTATTATGAATAATGCTGCTATAAATATAGTTGAGCCTATGTTCTTGTGATGTGGTTGAGCATCTTTTGGGTATAGGCTCAAGAGTAGTATTGCTGGGTCTTGAGGTAGGTTGATTCCCAATTTTCTGAGACATTGCCATACTTATTCCCAGAGTGGCAGTACCAGATTGCATTCCCACCAACAGTAGAGAGGTGTTCTCCTTTCTTCACATCCTCTCCAGCATAAGCTGTCATCAGTGTTTTTGATCTTAGCATTCTACAGGTGTAAGAATTATTTTGATTTGCATTTTCCTGATGACTAAAGATTTGAGCAATTCCTTAAATGTCTTTGGGCCATTTGAGATTCTTCTGTTAAGAATTCTCTGTTTAAATCTGTACCCCATTTTTTTTTTTTTTAGTAAAATGGAATACTTGATATTTTGCTGTCTATTCTTGAGTTCTTTATATATTTAGGAGATCAGCCCTCTGTCAGATGTGGGGTTGGTAAAGTTCCTTTCCCATTCTGTAGGCTACCATTTCATCTTACTGAAAGTGTCCTTCACCTTACAGAAACTTCTTAGTTTCAAGAGGTCCCATTCATTAATTGTTGCTCTCAGTGTCTGTGCTACTGGTGTTATATTTAGGAAGTGGTCTGCCCTGCTTTTTTATGGTTTGACCAACCATTGTGTTCTTACACTGTATTTGTTGGTACACTTACCCATGTCCCTTTGTTAAATAAGGAATCTTTGCCCAATTTCTGTTTAGCATAGTGATATTTTAACAAAAAAATACCCAACAGTCCACATTACACACACACACACACACACACACACACACACACACACACACACACACACCATATTTCTTTCAAATTTTGGCAATAGACCTGAATCTCCAATCCTGTTTATCTTGGCTCTTGTCTAATTCTTGTCTCCCTCAATTAATTTCATTGCTAGTCATCTGCTTACATTTTTATTTAAAAGTTATTAATTAAAATATAAAGTGGTATTTTAGAAGCATCTTTTATGGTGCCAAAGATGAACCCAGGACCTCAGGTGTGTTAAGCCATCTTTCTACCAACAGAGCTACATTATCATCTCCTAGAAGCATCTTTGGAATGGAAGTATGCTAGTATGACTAAGAGGATTGAAGGTGCTCTTAGGCTATTGAAAAGATTATCAAAGTTCCTTGTAATGAAAAGGGAGAGTCATACGTGGTGGCAATGGGACATGAGTGCTTATTGATTATGTGTGAATGTACAAACTACCAACATGGTTTTCTATTCTGTTGTTTGCATTGTCCTCCTAGCCATTTCTATCATCCTCTAATCCCTGATGTTAGGGTGTGTATGTATGACTTGGTGATTAGGATGTGCCCATTAGGATGTGAAGTGTTTCTGATGAACAACTATGAAAAAGAGGTGGGTAAAGGTTCAAATGACAGGAAGTCACTGGAAAATAAATCTTGAAAATTCCAGAACACAAATTTAGCCATTCTAGCATCTATAGGGCTTTGATGAAACATCCATAGGCAAAGTTTCCTAGACTTTGGCTTTACAAAGCTCTTCATAATAAGGTGTTTTCCCATTGCATTTTCTTCCTGCAATCCCATCTATGGAACATGCTACTTCATAACATGTGGGCAGGAAACATCTGCCAAGAGTGTCCTGGCTGAAGAGAAATAGAATCTGAGTTAGAGTGACCCTCCAAGATAAAGTTCACTGACATGTCAACTTACTACATTCTATGTCAATTTTCTGCTATTGTATCATAGAAGGAATCTAAAATATAAACTTATCCCTTCTGTCCTATGCTATAGAATCCTCTTCAGTTTATTCTAGTGTTTGATTTGCCAGAATTTTTTGTTTTATTTCTGATTTAGGGAAATATCTCATGTTCTGAAAATGAATTTAAGTATGGAAACTCCCTGGAGTGAATCTTCTGTTAAAAATATCAAAGAATAATATAATACAAAACATGGCGATTATGGTTTTTAAAACATCCATTAAATATTTCAAAAGTGTGAATGAAATACTGAAAGGAGACATAATAATTTTCTACCTTTGGTAAGACTTGAAAGTCTGCAGATGGGAGAGCTATAGACATTCTGATGTTAAAGAAAGAACCAACTGAGAATCAATGAAAACCAAGAGGATTAACTAGTTAGCCCTGAAACTTCCAAAGGACAGAGTCTCCACAGTCCTGGAACAACAGAGATCAAAGGACAGACTCAAAGAGAAATGCTATGGGCATTTTAAACAACATGGCAATAATATTAAAAAAAAATAATTTTAAGTCAATTTAAACAGTGGCAAGGGCAAAAACAATGGTGCTCTCTAGAAGGATAAATATTATAGGATGGAAGAAGAAGAGTGGCAATGGATTTACTCATGTTGGGATGCACACCAATGCTCAACACAGTCTTAGGTATTCCCTGGTGTCTCACATAGGTTTATAGATTTTATGACTGAAGCATGACTCATGCAAAATGCTCATAAGTAAAGGCTATGAATAAGCTCCAAGCCCAGATCCTCCAGCTCTATGGTCATAGTCTTCCATGACTACACTGACTTAACTGAAGCCTTTGACAAAGGAAGTGTTGCTTCATTCTAAGAATGGACTGGTACATTAAAGTCCCTGCCACCTGGTCACAACAACAATGGGAAGAACACTGAAGATTAAAGCTTCCTTTAATGCAACTAAATAGTAAGTACAAAAAAGAAAATGATGAGTATTTTCAACCAGTTGATAATAACAATATTTTTCTAGCATTTCCAAAAGTCTCTATGAAACAGTGAGTAGATCCTGAGGCTTGGAGGAGATGGGTTCTTGTAGATTCAGAGCCAGAGCACCTTAGGAATTGGGGAGAAGGTGTAAACAGAGAGCAGAAGTCTGAGAGGGAAAGTCATGCCCAAGCTGGAGAAGGAAACAACAGTTAGCATATGTAATTTTGATCTTTTTGAAGCTTATTAACAATGAAGATAACCTTGGGTTTCATGTGCTGCATAGGCATCTTCCCTTCACCAGGAACCGGGGGCTGCTGCTGAGTTATAGAGCCTGAGCTCTTGGTTTCCCCGTGCTGACTTGTGAGCAGCAGCACGGAGAGGAAGCCTGCAGAGTTTGCAGCCACTACCGTTCAACTTCATGACTTTGGAAGCCAGGTTGGCGTGCTTTCCTCTTGCTTTGTGTATCTCAGAATTCTCTTGAGTTGATAAGGACTTTCCAATCAGCCATTTCCATTATCTCCTGCCTGCCTTAAGTTCAGACATATTCACATTCATCAGTCTTGTCTTATCTGAACAATGAGCAGGGACCAGGACCAGGCACAATGGACCATGTAATATGCAGTGGCTTTAATTATATTCACATCTGAGGAGCCCTAGAAAGAATACTTTGAAAATTATAAACCAACCGGAGCTGCCTCACACCTGTTTCTAACTTATTGATGGGGGCTGGTTCTGTCACCAGATAGCCTTTGAGTGTCCTTGAAGTGTTCCTTTTGTTGAATCATAGTCAGGCCTTCTTGGAAAAAAATGGCTCTCACTTGGAAACTTTTGTCAGAGAAATAGAAGAAACAAGCCCTATTGGTTTGGTGTGAGCAGCGCTTGCTGAGTGCCTTCTGTTGGCTTTGTAGGGATCTCAGAGAAGGGAACTCTGTTCTCCAGAGCTCACAGTGAAGAGTTGAGCAGATGGATACAAGTCAGTTTAGGGAAGAACTGTAGAGAGGCCATTTGGGGGAGCAGAGGGAGATGTGTTCAGTACATCTTCAGGACGCACCAACAAGGTTTCCTGCAAGGGGGCTGCCCATGCTGCACTCCTCAGCTTCTAACCCCCTTCCCTCTGGATTGGATAGATTTCTGTCAGCTTTCAGAGGTTTGTCTCCTCGGCTGTGCTTCAGAATCATCTGGGAGGCTCCGAAAAAGGAGCCAGGCTGCATCCCAGACCAACTCACTCATATTCCCCAAAGGCAGGAGCCAAGCATTGGTATTTTTGGAAGTTCTTTACATGGTTCCAATATTCAGTCAAGTTTGAAAGCTATGTTCTAGAGAAGCAATTCAGCAAAATCAAAAGTTGGAGCAAGAAGGAGCACAGTATGATCTGGAGACCCCATTGCTATATTCTGAGAGGGCTGGTGAGAGACAAGGAGGGTATAGTTTAGTAGAGGCCATTGGTTCTGCTTGGCCTGATTCAAACTGTAGGGGTGTCATAGGACTTTATTAATACAGTAGACTTAGACAAAGAGTCAAGAGATGCGAGTTGTAATTCACCTGAATGGTGGCGATCCTTACATAAGCTTTGTATCTTCTGAAAAAGCTTGGGAAATTTTAAGTTTCGTCTTTTCATTTTTCTTCTTCCAGATAGCCCAATCTAGCCTCACATTTTCTATGTAGCAATGGCTACCCTTGAATTCCTGATCCCCCTGCCTCAGTCTCCAAGGGTCTAGGATCACTGGTGTGCGTCACCATGCTTAGGGAAAGCTCCTATCCTTTAAGGCTGAGAAGTTCACCTAAGAAAGCATAGAGAAAGGAAGTGCACCCATTCAGGCATCAGCTTCCTTGTTATGGATAATTTGTGTCACTTCAATGTATCATTCTACAAATCTATTTAAGGGTTTAATTTTTTAAGATTTTCTACTTAGAATTGAGTGATGATGGAACCAGAAGGATGCAGCAGAGGGTAAAAGTGGTAGCCATGCAAGCCTGTTGACTGGAGTTTGAGCCCTAGAACCCATGTAAAAATCTTGATGAAGTAGCAAGTACCTATAATCCCAGCATTCCTGTGGAGAGGTAGGAGACAGAGACCGTCAGGAGCCAGCTGATAGGAGCATGCAGCATGGCAGGAACTAGAACTTTGCCTCAACAAGGTTGGGTACCAATTCCCAAGAGTAGCTCTTACCTCCACATGGTGTCAAGGCATAAGTTCCATTTCCCCCAGTTAAAAAGTAAATGAACAGCTGAGTGAAAATGAGCCTTCCAGACCTCACCACATATCTATGAGTATTTTAATTGAAGGGTATAGTGACAATATTAACTGTGTTATATTTTGACATGCCTGCTTTTATTAATATATATATATATATATATATATATATATATATATATATATATTCCTTAATTATCACAATGGGTTATTCTCATTATTAGGACGAGGCCCGAGGCTTAGGGAAGTTAAATACATTGCCTGGAATCACATATTACATGAGGGTAGAAATAAAAACCTGCTCAGTTTGATCCTTAAATGTTCCCCATCTCCTCATCACTGGAAAAGGCAATGGCTTGGTGCATTTAGAAAATAAATACAGATCTGGGAGCAAGAATGTAAGAGTTATGTGTTAGACTGAACTGCTATGTGACCTTAAATTAGCCAGTTGCCCTTCCTGGACTTTGGTGTTTCATTAAAGTGACCAGACATGAGATTATGATGGTGTTTATTCAAGTAATGACTTTGCAGTGAGGATGCATATTTAAGATAATTTTAGAGGGCTGCAGGGTGGCTCAGCAAGTAAAGGCATTTGCCATGTAGGTGTAATGATCTGCCTGAGTCTAATACCTCAAATTCAAAGAGTTGATAACCAGCTCCTAAAAGTTATCCTCTGAGTCCACATGCATGTGGAACTTATATACCCCCAAAATAATAAGTAAATAAAAATAATAAAAAATTTAAACACCTTAAGAGTCTCACATACATGTCATTCTTTTATAAAGAGACTGTTATGTACACTTGTGTGTTAATCTTTCACCTATTTATCATTCCATCACCTATTTATCTGCAACGTTATTTAGAAGAATGCATAGGGATTCACTCTGCTTGTAGATGAAAATGTTAGATAAGTTTTTTTTTTTAATCAGAAAATATGACCCTTCTTATGTTACTAGTGGTTGTGAAAACTTGTATGAAAGGCAGGTTCAACTAGATCTATTTCCCTGGTTTGTGGTTGCTCGAGGTTTTTGTTTGTGTTGGTTTTATTAACACTGCTCTGTGTCTTTCAGAGGATGCCCCATCTGGCTCATTCCCTGATCCCTCTTGATCTAGATGGATCTTCTCAGCTCTTGCTCTGAAGCAGGAAGGCTCTAAAACAAGCAGATTGGTCCCCTTGGGAAATTAATCAGGCAGAGAAGGCAGTTCTGAGTCTAACAGGTACATTAAGGGGAGTTCTGAAGCTTGTCTAGCTTGACAGGAAATTGCCTGGGGGAGTCTAAGAAACCCAGACAGGCCTGGCTTCTGCAGACACTGCAGGCTGCAGTTGCTTAGCCTGTTTAATATTGTTAGAACACAGAGAAACTTCAGTAGCAGACAATGCAATCTATTTGGAACAGGATTCTGATCATCTTGTAGAGAACAGTCAGCTGGATACTGGAGAGTCCCCACTTTTCTCCTGCCTGTCTTGAGGAACCCTTCATGTTTCTTGACCTCAGCTGTCCCTGGAAGCTGAATAAGCCTGTGTAGCAGGGATGGACCATGGCCTCAATGGCTTGTGCTATGTGATTGTCTTGGGAAGGGAGATGTAGAATAGAGAGTGGGAGCTATTCTGGAAGCAGGGAAGCTGAGCTGAAGAGGAGTGGTGATTCTCTCCCTCTGTGCACATCCCTGTTCTGTTCCCTGATCCTCATGCTGTGGTCCCTGTTTCCAGTCAGTGCTTTGCCATCTTTCCCCTGGACCAGGGAAACAGATCCTTGACTGTCCAGTAGGATCTCCTGGGTCCTTCGTGGGTCACCCCAGCCACCCCATCAAGAAGCTTCTCTCTTGTTAGACTGGTCACCAGAAACCCCCATAGATTTCAGGGTACAATACTAACTTCAGAGTGTGGCATCAAAACCTCAGCCTCTGATTTTGATCTTCTGCACTTCCAAGGAATGGATGGATTTCATTAGGCCGGTTTCTTCTTGAACTGACCACAGGTCTGCCTGCAGGGAGCTGGAAGACAAAGGGAAAAACTTTGAGCCAGAATGAAGACTCCTCATCATCTTTCCTCTCCAGTCTACCAGCCCTCCACTGGCAGTGGCCAACTTCAAATCTTAAAGCAACCTAAGCTTTAAGATGCCCAACTTCTATACTTTTCCACTGTGTAGTCTGCTTATCCCAAATAGGCAAGAGGATTTCCCACAATATGTATCTTAAAAAGAATCAGTAAAAAATATCTCATACAAATTTTCAAATAAGTACATATGTGTCCCATTTCCAAGGCCAACCAGAAACCACCAGATCTTCCCTTTCCTTCAGAGGCACCATAGTTAGAAAAGATCAAGGCTGTTCAGGTAGTGTCAACACAGCACAGATATTAGCTAACATGCTCTGGGGAGCAGAATTAAATCAGATCCTGTATTATCTGCTTCATACAGACAGGGTTGACTTCCGACTTGCTTCAGTAACCAGAAGGAGATTTCCAGGAAGACAAATTGATCGGGTCCTGTCTGAGTCTCTGAAGAGAGCCCTGGCAATGTGTCTGTCACACGGGTCCCTGCATTTGTGATGTTGAAGCAATACGATATTTTAACTGTTAGTATGGCAGTTAGGACAGATCTCCCTTTCTACTTTGGCTTTCATTCCATTGCATGTCTTTGGCTTCATACAGGTCTGAAATGGGTATTTTGAGGACTCAGCTCTGGGGAAACTGACTTGAGCATGCCTTTAATGAGGCCGTTGAGCTGACTCTATGTATGAGTAGTCAGTCCTTAGCTTTCCTTCTATTGCTGTGATAAAAGACCCCAGCCCAAACAACTTAGGGAGAAGTGTTTATTTTGCTCCAGGGTTCCAGAAGGACAGAGTGCACCATGGTGAGGAAGGCATGGTGACAGGCACACAAGGCCGGCTTGTCACATTGCATGATCTAGGGAAGCACAAAGAGAACTGGATGTAGAGCTAAGCTACAAAACTTCAAGGTCTACCCTCTAGTGACATACTTCCTTCAGCAAGCCTCTCCCTCACAAAGGCTCCATTACTTTCCAAAGGGTGTCACCAATGAGGAATCATGTGTTTCATACTGTGCCTTTGAGGACCATTTTGAATGCAAGCCACAAACCTCTGCCCTTGGCACCCACAAAGTCATGGTCATCTCAGGATGCGAAATTCATTTAGCTCAACTTCAAAAATCTTCATAGTTCTTAACAGTTGAAACACTACTAAAAAGTCCAAAGTCTGAAGTCTCTTCTGAGATATGAGACAATCTCTTAACTATGACCCATTTCCTATAAAATAAAAACAAATCACATACTTCTAATATACAATGATAAAAAATTTGCATTCCAGTTATAAAAGGCAGGAGTAGGGGTATAGTAAGGACTAAAGCAGGACTGAAAACAGGCAAGGAAAACACGAAATTCTGTAGCTCCATGTCTGGCATCTGAGGATCCTGATGAAATTACACCAGTTGCAAAGGACTCAGGCATCTTCTCCACTCCTCCTACTTTGTTGCCTACAACATACACCTCACTCTTGGGCTGGTTCCATATTCTGTATGCAGCCCTCCTTGGTAGACATATCATGGTTCTGGCATCTCTAACATCTTGTGGTCTCCACCACATCCTAGAATTTACCCTCACAGCCTCATGCAGTGAGTTCTCAGGACATCTTTGTGGAAATTCTGACTCTGCTTTCTGTTGCTTGGCCTCCGAAGCTCTCTGAAACAGTGGAGGAGTCTATGACACCCACCATCTCATATCTTCTGTGCCTCCCAACCCAGTACCAGGCAGATGATGTTGCCAAGTTCTGCTTCCAGTTTACAATAGAGCCTGGCCTCCTTGGACCACATTTGCAACAGCTTCTGAAGGCTGACACTGGTTATAAACTTCTCCAGGTAGTTACTTACTCGCTGTGGGAACCCCATTAGGACTTTCTGTTCACAGGTGGGGCATTTGTTAGGTGGCCTTTTGCCCCCAGGGAACCTTTCCTGTTGTTCTAGGGCCGAAAAGAGGCTCCACACTAGTGGTGCTAATCTCTAAGGATTATAGTCTTTTTCAGCACATGCTTTGGCTACAACCTTAAGTTTCCAAATGACCTTTTCCTCTCCAAACTACACATTTCTAGTTCTTTCTTTCTCACTTGCTGATCTCTTTCATTGAAGACCTACATGAGAATAATCAATTAATAGCCGTTCTGCAGATGCAATGTTACAATGTCTCAAAATTTCCTTCAACCAAGAAATTAGTTCATTAGCTTTTTAATATTGAAAATAGATTTTTCCATATAACACATTCTGACTATAGTTTCCCTTGCTACAATTCCTCCCTGACCCTCCCTGTCTCCCCAATTCTATGCCCTTTCTTGCTTCCTCACTCAGAAAACAGACATTAAAAAAAACCAAAGAGAAAGCACAAGCAACACACACGCACGCATGCACGCGCACATGCACACACACGCACACACACATAAACACATACACACACTCACTGGCACACACTGAAATCCCATAAAGGCATAAAATTGGAAACCATAATATATAAGCAAAAGACCTGCAGGATAAAAAACAAACAGACAATAATCCCCCAAACACAAACACACCCTGACAAAGCATTTTGAGCCCAAACAAAACAAAATGAAGAAAACCCTCCAAGGTAAGGTTGAGTTTGTTTTATATTGGCCATCTGCTGCTGAGCATGGGGCCTGCCCTTAAGTGTGGTTTACATACCCAGTAAAACTCAGTTGGAGCCGGGCGGTGGTGGCGCACGCCTTTAATCCCAGCCCTGGGGAGGCAGAGCCAGGCAAATCTCTGTGAGTTCAAAGCCGGCCTGGTCTACAGAGTGAGTTTCAGGAAAGGCGCAAAGCCACACAGAGAAACCCTGTCTCAAAAAACAAACAAACAAAACAAAAAAACCCAAAAAACCAAACCAAACAAACAAAAAAGACTCAGTTGGAGAAAACTACCTTTTCCTTTGGAGATAGCTTCTGGGTTAGTCATGTGGGCTGTGTCCATTCCCACTCTCAGTGCTGGGACCCTATCTGGCGTAGACCTGTGCCAGTCCTGTGCATGTTGCCACAGTCTCTGTGCATCAGTCCTATCGTGTCTTGAAGGCCTGTTTCCTGGTGTCTTCCATCTCCATTGGCTTTTACTATCTTCTGCCTCCTCTTCTGCAGTTCCCTGAGCATGGAGTAGAGGGATTTGATGGAGACTTCTCACTTAGGACAGAGTTCCAAGGTCTCTCACGCTATGCACACTGTCCATTTGTGATTCCTGTATTTGTCCCCATCTACTGCAGGAGAAATATTCTCTGATGATGGGTGAGCTTTTAAATTTAGCCTCATGCAAGTTCTCAGAATACAGGAAGAGTACATCCAGATTCTTTTCTAGAATATAACCTGTGTAGGCTCTAGCCTAGTTTCCCATAAGGGGGCAGAGTTTTGGTCTTCTAGGCAATGGAAAGGACAGTGTGATCTTGGAAATTCTTCATGGTGGTTTTGATTTTTCCCTCCTCCAGTTATGGACTCTGATTCATTTATTTTTTTAATGGTTCTAGGACTGAACCCAGAACCACAAGCATGCTAGTTAAGTACTATCCCATCGAGCTATAGTCTCAAGATGATATAATTTACTTTCTCTTTCTCTCTTCTATTACTTATCTAAATTATGTTATTATTAAAAACTTGGGAGTCAGATATGGGGTTAAAACATGATTGATCAGAGAAATGGCAGAGAAGAGACAAGTGACTTCCTCTCTGTCTCCTTCCTTGATCCAAAAAGGCTGTGTATTTTTCTAAACCCCTCTATACTCCTTTCTGTGTCTCTCTATATGTCCTTGGTCCACCAAAATCTCTATTTTTGGTCAGCAAATAGTTAGCTCTGCCCTCTGAGTCAAGGTAAACTTTATTGGTACAGCAGGGTGGCAGTACAAACAATTTTCCTGCAACGTTCCCCTCCTTTTGTCTAAATAAAAAAAGAAATGTTTTAATTCTACATAGTAAAACTATATACAGTAAGAACAATTATCAAATAACAAACACATTCACGATGGATGTCAAGTCTGTTAGTAATTGGCAAATTCAGAGGAAATACTCCATTATCTATCCTATCTAGGAGAGTCCAAAGTTTTGTACCTGATTCACTTTCTATCATAACTATGAAGAACTGTAAATATAACTATCTAATCTTCAACCCTATCAGAGACCCAAGAAGGATATAATATTACCAGATTAAACAGGAAGTGTGGAGCAAGCAGCTTCCAAAACTATAGAAATGACAGAGACATCTGGATGCCTGGACAGTCACCCTAAGGTTACTCTGCAATGTTGGGACATCCATCTTCTGCCTACAGGCTTAGAACATCTGACAGATATTTTGTGAAGCAGGAATTTTTGAAGGACTGTCCTACCTTATTGTGGCAAAGTTTGTGTCCTATTTGTCCAATTTGGACAGCATACCGACCAATAACAACTTGTAACTAACCCCAAGTAACATTGTAACTTAATGATGATAACTATCCATAATCAACTGAATGACCAGAAAACATGTACTCCACCTTTTGGGAGTTTGGGCATCATGTTCTTAAAATTACTTCCCGTTCTCTGGGGGTGATGGCGTCTTTGGGGGACCCTGAGACAATTGAGATAATGGTCAAGTCCTGGGAGAGCTAGCTGTTGTTCAGTTTCAGCGTGTTGAGAAAGTGCAGGGCTTATTTAAAGTCCTGGCTGGAGTAGTCTATGAGGCTGAACCATCCTAGCTAACCACATTGAAATTGTCCTGAGAAGTCTGTAGTCCAAAGCTGATCTTTGGGTAATGTTTGTCAGTTTAGTGGCATTACCATAATCCACATGGAATTGTCTTTGTGGAGCCCCATCATCTTTTGGAGACTTCAAAGTTTGCTCTTAGGAATGATCATGGTTCCTTACAGAAAACTTAAACATTTTAAATGTCCTATACAACATCTCTCAGACCACAATCTGTTAAATACATCCAGGGTAAACAAACTTAGTTCCCAGTTAACTGAGTCAGACTTGAGCCCCAAATCACATATAGGAAACTAGACAAAGCCTATTTCTAGATAGTTAGTACTCTATATGACCATCAGTATCATAACAGAAGGTTTAAATATATATGATGAATTTGGAGATAATATCTATATCTTAAGACAAGCTTTAAAGTGTCAAAAATAAAACCAAAAGATTATGGGATTAGTGGCAATAGAACAGTCCCTTAATTTTGGTTCTTCTTCTGTCCCATATTAGGTGGCTCTTCTGACATGAGACAGATATTTTGGATTTTCATTTAGCTGGCATGCTTGGGTTTAGAGAATGAGAGAGTCATGCTCCAGCTCCAAAGTCAGCTTTAATTTTTAGTTGAATTGGGACTACATAAAAACCGTTTGCCTGATATGTCTTCAGAGAGCAGCAGAAAGAAACATTTGGGAAGAATGAAATTTTTATGAAATTTTATTCTGTTGTAAGTGTGCTATACCATTAGGCCAATTTACTCTTTTTCTTGGGAAATTTCCTCTGGATGATTCTCCCTCCTTCTTTAGATGTCTTATTTGTCCACTGGTCCTTAGATTCCTTAGTTAGATGCTTTTATTCTCCTAGAAAGACAAAAACAAAACCCTGCCCCAACCCTCACTTTGAAAAGTTCCCCTTTTTGGCAGGTTATATCTGATTAAATGAAAGACATTTGTTAGTCTTATAAGTTAGTTTAGATTGAATGGTCATGCTGTTTGATGAACTATCACCTTGCCTAATAGAGGTGTCTCTCCTGTTCTAATCTAATCTTTACCAATCTTTATGCTATCCATAGCTTTTCTTATTCTATGGAAACAAAAGCAAAATCTCTTCCCCAAAGTACCACATATCTTGGTTTCCATTATGAGGTCAATGCATCTTTAAAGTACACAGGCTGATTTAATTCAGTAGTTTTTTTTTTTTTTTTTTTAACTATCCAATGTCTATCCACAACTGTTGTTCCTTTCTTATTAGCATTTAAAATATGTAAAGTTAGTAAAACATTGTGAAATCTATTTCTGGGGGGTCTTTACTCACCCTTTTTGTTCATTAAGCATATCTTTTAAAGTGCAATTAGATTTTTCTAAAACTGCTTATCTTGTAGGATTGTGTGATATTCCTGTAATCTGCTTTATATTATAATATGCAAAACTGTTTCATTTTACTAAAAGTATGGTCAGTTTTAATTTGTACAGGTATCCCCATGACCACAACTTCTAATGAATGTATAGTTACAGAATCAGCCTTTTCAGAACTCAAAGCAGTTGCCCATTGAAATCCCAAATATGTATCTATGGTATGGTGTACATACATTAATTTTCCAAACCGCAAAAATGAAACACATCCATTTACCAAATTTCATTTCTTTGAGTACCATTTGAGCTACTTCCCGCAGGCAGTAGGGTTAGGTTATAAAAAGAACAAGTAGGATACTTCCTTGGCTTGTTGCCAAGTGATAGAGAAATCTTTTTCAAACCTTTGCTATTAACGTGGTATTTCTTATGAATTTCTGAGGTTTCTAGCACATTTCCTACCAATAGATGACCAATTTCATCATTACCTTGTGCCAGAAGGCCTGGTAGGCTCATATGGCATCTGACATGTATTATTTATAAGGGATGATTTCTATTTCTGATTATTTATTGCAATTAATTAAGTAACAAAGTTAATTCTGAATCATCTTGGATAAGTTCAGTATTTGCAATATGTAAAATAACTCTTTCTGCATATTGAGAGTCAATAACTATATTAAGAAGTTCTGAAAAATCTAACAATACCATGAGAATAACATGTAATTCTGACTTTTGAACAGAATCATAAGGGCTTGGAGCCACTATTTATATTTCCAGTCTTATAGCCTGCCATTGCTGATATATTTACATCCATATAGAACATAAGGGCTCTAGAAATGGTGTTCCTTGTACAATGTGAGAAAGGACCCAAATAGTTCTTTTATAAATGGAAGTCTTTTGATTTTGGGATATTTGTTGCTAATCTTTCCTAAGAAAGTACTTCAAGCTTTTTGCTAGCATTCATTTTCTGCCCATAATGAGGCAATTTTAGCATTAGCAAAAGGTACCACAATTTCTGTTGGGTCTATTCCTGTTAATTGACAAAGTCACAACTTTCCTTTCAGAATCAGTTGAGAAACCTTTTCCATATAGGTCTTTAACTTTTTTACTCTATGTGGTGAAAATATCACTTCTAAGATATTATCTTCTCTCAGAGGCTTAATAATTCCTGTAGGAGAATGTGTATAAGATAGTATGACCAACAATAAAACTCTGGATCTAAGCACTCTACAAGTGCATCCTATAATTTCTCTTCTACCAAAGCCAATTCACTCTCAGCCTTAGCTGATAATTTTCTTGGACTATTTAAGTCCTTATTGGCTTGTAAGATTTGAAATAAATTACTTAGTTTTTGAGTAGCTAATCTGAATGTGGATTGTACCCAGTTAATATCTCCCAGCAATTGTTTGAAAATTAGTAAGAGTTTGTAATTGATCTCTCCTGATTTGTACTTTGTGTGGTTGAATTTTTTTATAAACCTATTTTATAGCCTGGGTAATTAATAGAATCTCTTTGTATTATTTCAGAAGCAGTTTATAATCCCAAACAAGGCAAAATTTTATTTACTTCTTCAAATACTTTTTCTAAGGTATCTGCATTGGAATCTGCTTGTATGATATCATCTATACAATGATAAATTATAGATTGAGGAAAATGTTTAATGGATGTTGTACAAAATATTGGGACGAGGTGGGGATGTTTAACATCCTTTGTTGAAAAACTTTCCACTGATACCTTTTAACAGGCTGGGGATTATTATAAATAGGCACTATGAAGGCCAATTTTTCTGTATCCTCTTCTTGTAAAGGTCTAGTAAAATAGCAGTCTTTTAAATCAATCACTATAACAGACCATCCTTTAGATAACAGAAAAAGAAAGGAAATTCCAGGCTGTAAAGAGTCCATTGGCTGAATTACCTTATTTATGGCTCTTAAATCTGTTAATATTCTCCATTTTCTAGGTTTTTTTTAAAATGACAAATATAGGAGAAGTCCAAGGACTAGACTAGAATTCCAAGCATCTAGCTTCTCTTGTACCAGTTGTTCTAGTGTCTGTACTTTTTCTGATGTCAAAGGTCATTGTTCCACCCACACAGGTTTGTCAATCAACCATTTTAAAGGTAGGACTGTTGGTACCCTTGAAAGACCACCAGCTGGTGTGTCCTGCTTGTGTGTCACCTGAACAGTCTGTGACTGTTCTTGATAACACCTTTTAATATTTTTCTCAAGAGCATTTTTTATTTTATGGTTTCTTTCTGAGATTGGAGGAATGTGAACCTGTGTTTTTCCAACTGCTGCAACAAATCATGTACCCATAAATTCATTGCCATATTGGCCACATGTGGTTTTAATTTACCTGTCTGTCCTATTGTCCTATACAATTAATTGACCCATAGTGTGCTTTGCTTTACTGGAGGTAAAGTTCCAATCCCAAGAAAGTGAACATTTATCTTTTGAAGAGGCCAATCTGGATGCCAAGATTTTGATGAAATTATAATATCTGCACCTATGTCTGCCAAACCCTTTCAATGCTATATATATATATAGTTTTGGTCTCTGATAATTTATAGCAGTTTGGCAAAATATCTGTTTTCTGTTCTCTCCTGAACTTTTTTGTTGTCCCTGTAGAAGAAATTGTTCTATCTCTGGTCAAATTCAGAGAAGTTTGGTTTTTAACAACAGATACCTAGTCTTTTAATTGCTCTGTGGAAGAGCTTCCCCAATGGTAATAGGGAATGATCGAACAAAACTTGACATTAGGGCCTATGAGAAGCCCCCTAAGGTATTTCCTAATGGCAAAGGTTACCTTGTCTGTCCCTTAGTGATCTGCATTCATTAGTCCAATGCAGGCCTTTGCCACACTTCCTGCATATTCCAGAAGGCTGAGGCTTTCTTTTAGATTATCTTAAGAAAAAACATTGTTTTTAGGAACGTCTTGCCTACAATCCCTTTTTTACCACAAATGACCTTGTTTACTAAAATTCAAACACCTGACATTCTGATTTTTCATAAAATTTTCTAGAACTTATTTTTTCTATTAAAGCAGCATCATAAGCATAAGATACACTATCATCCATATTTCTGATCCATTCATCTATTGGTGCTAATCTTGACTTTAAAGGCCTAATCACACTTTTGGATTCTGAATTAGCATTTTCAGAAGCCAAAGATTCAATTAATATTTGTCTAACTTTTGGATCTGGTATCATTCTATTTCTAGCTGAAGTCAGTCTTTATAAAACATCAGTGAAGGCTTCTTTTAGGCATTTTATAATTTTAATAAATGACTCAGTACTCTTTTTTGTTTTTTTTTTTTAACCCTGTTACAAGCATTCAAAGCTCCTATACAACATAGGTGTGATCATCAAATCTAAACTGTCTTTGCAAATCAGCATACTGACCTTTATTGAGAAGCTGGTCTTGGGAATTTCCATACCTTTAGCCCTACCCTGTGGTTCTATGACCCTACTTTTTCTTTCTACCATGTTTTCCATTCTAACTGAGGGCCAGCTTCCAATATTGCTATAGCTAAATCTTCTTAGTCTTGTAGACTTATTCTGTTCTGAGTTGCCCAAGAATTTAACATCTGCTTCACATAAGGTGAATGCATACCATATGAAACTACTGCTTCTTTAAATCTCTTCAAGTCTAAACATTCTACAGGATTTCAGTCAACTTCTGCATTGCCTTGGGGATGCCTATCATCTGGTATTTGTTCTTTTATGGTAACTGGATAAACTAAAGTTAGTTTTCTAATAACCTTGCCCACTCCTCTTCAATTTCATAATGCAATGATGTAGTAGGTTCTTGTTTAAATTCCTCAGTCTATGTCTGAATATTTTTCTTATTTTCATCAGTAGGTCTTTCTAAGGCTTCCATCTTAATCAGTCAAATTTTTCTTCTTTATATTAGTAAGTCTTTCTAAGACTTGCATTTTATCAGTCAAAATTTCATATTTTGCACAGCTGTCAAACCACTTTTTAAAGGATAAAATATGAATTACCAAACTGATAGTAATTATAGTTGGCATTATGTGAATCCCAGCTAAGTGGTTTATCCCCTCATCTGTATGTAAGCCATCCATAGTAGCACAAAGAAGGGCCCTAACTCCTAGCATTGTGATATTTCTAATTCTTAATATGGGAAAGATTCCCCCCTTTAAACATAATTTCTCCTTCAAGAATTTCCAGACATCTCACTAGATCTGCTGACAAAGACAATGAAGCAGACCAGTTGTGTTGGTGACACTCAGCTGGGGACAGGCATGGCTAGCTGTTATTGCTTAACATGGCTGTGCAGAGGATGTAGGTGGTGCATGGCTGAGCCCCTTTGCAGCTTGTGGCAGTGGCAGCATCAATAAAAGCCCAAGCCCCCAGCAGTTATGAGCAATGTCAAGATGGCTGAGCTGGCCTGGTTTGGTGTCCAGAAAAGCCCAAATGGCAGGAAGTGTGGGTTCAGGCTGATGGTGGATGGCTAACCCTAGAGGTATTTGGAGCTGGGGGCAGGCAGCAGTTGGAGGCTACTATAAAAAAACTGTAATGGAAAAAAACCCTGAGCTCATGTAGAGGGCCTGTGAGGAGGGAGACACACCCAGCCATGGTACTGGCAGAGAGGTGAAAGGTCTACCACCTTGGTGTGGTTTAATAGTACCCCATATTGGATGCCAGAGGTAATGGTTATTTAAATTATTCTATAATTAATAAAAATTTGGGAGTCAGATATTGGTTTAAAACCTGATTGATCAGACATGAAGTGGAGAAGTGACCAATGATCTCTTTGTCTCCTTCCTCGGTCCAAAAGGCTGTGCATCTTTCTAAGCCTCTCCTTTCTTCTTCCCATGTCTCTCTATATGTTCTGTGTCTTCCAAACCTCTAAGCTAATTTTGATCAGCTAATAGCTAGCTCTGTCCTCTGATTCAAGATAAACTTTTTTGGCCCATAAAAGTGGCAGTGTAAATTTTAATTCCCCCCCCCTTCTCTCTGTCTCTTTCTCCCTCTCCCTTTCAAGGTGTGTGTGTGTGTGTGTGTGTGTGTGTGTGTGTGTGTGTGTGTGTGTGTGTGTTGGGGGGGCATATGAGCCTATGTATGCAGGTATGTTTGCCTGTGAATATGACAGGTGAATATGGAAGCCAGAAGTCAACTTTTGGCTTTTTTCTTTACCACTCTCACTCTTATTTTTTGACACAAAGTTATTTCATAGAACCCGGAACTGGCTGCTTTGGCAAGACTAGCTGGTGGGTGAGCTTTGAGGATCAACATTTCTCTGCTCCCTATCCCTGGGATTACAGGTACATGTTGTCATACCTGGCTTTTATGTTAGTGTCAGAGATCCAAACTCATGTTCTGGTGCTTGCGCAGAAAACTCTTCATCCACTGAGCCATTTCCCAGTCCTTCAATCTTATTTTTAACAAACAGCTCTGGGGCACAGAGCAATTTTCTTCTATGTTGTGCCTCACTACTTCCAATGTAAAGGAGTTTGTTTCCCTTTGAATTCTCTGATATTTGAAGGACATTAACATGTTTTACCCTTGTCCGATACTGTTTTACAATGCTTTTAATGCTTTTTGCATAAACATAATATTTTCTTATAGTTTAAATTTGCCAAGAATGTATAACATATTTTAAACTTCCTTGGCATTTATGGAAGCAATGCTTTGATGTGCTAATATTAAGACAGAAAAATAGCTAATAATTAATTCTTTCGTATTTCAAAATTACCTGAGGGTGTGCTAAGATGCTATTAGATACAGCATTTCAAATGCAAATGAAATACTTATTAGGGATATTGTCCACATTGTAAAATATATGTTGATTAAAGATTATCATGGGTGATGGACCTAAGAAAGGGATGGTAGCAGCGTATCATGGCACAGAGAAATAGCTGCCTCTGGTCTGTATTACTGGCTTTCCTCATTGCTAAGACAAAATACTTGACAGAAACAACTTGAAGGGATTATTTTTGCTCATAGTTCAGAGGGTACAGTCTATCACAGCAAACAAGGCAGGTCTGATGATTAATTTTAATTATGCATTTGACACAACCTAGAATCACTTGGGAAGAAAGGTCAATGAGAGATTATTTGCTTATGTTGTCCTGTTGTCTTATCTGTGGTGGGTAATCTTAATTGTGTTAATCAATGTGAGAAGAGCTAGCTTGCTGTGAGAGCAACCTTTCTCTAGGCAGGGGATACGGAACTGTATTAGAGGGGAGAATGGAGCTGAGCCTGAGTGAGCAAGCAAGCAAGCAAGCAAGCAAGCATTGCATTCATTCCTCACTGCTCTGGACTGTGGATGTAGTATGGACAGCATTCCTGCCCTGACTTGCCAACAGTGATGGACTATAACCTAGAAGAGTAAACATAAATGAATACCTTTCTCTTCTAAGGTGCTTTTTATCAGAGTATTTTATCATAACAGCAGAAATTCAATTGGAACAGCATGGTAGCTAGAGAGGGCAGCTGGTTACCTACCAGCAGCAGACAAGAAAGAGAGAGTGAGTTTGGGCCAAGAAGCAGGGCCAGCTTATATAATCAATCCTCTTGGTGGGCTATGTTAGTTAGCTACGCCTTCTGTCCCAAAGGTGTCACCAGCTGGGGACCAAGTGTTCAAGTCTATGAGAAAGAATTCACATTTAAATCAGAGCAGAGTTGAATATAAAGAGTAAGAGTTCTGTAACAGCAGTTTTGAGAAGGTTGGGGCAAGCAATAGTTCAAAGTCAGTACTTACCGGTGATGATTTTAGTGTTGCTGGTTGATAGCCAAGACAATTCACAGCTGTGAGTAACATGGGGCATACCTCAGCTGGCAAACACTAAGACAGAAGACCACTGTCTAGAATTAGAATTTAAACATGCAAAGCACTTAGTTAATTTGGTGTACATTTTATGCTCTTATATCTCTTTTTTTCCCTTCATTTTCATTTAATGATAAGTCATGGGCTTTTAGATGTTGTTAAGACAAATGTAGTTGATTTAATTAGCTGGATGAATTAAATATTTTTAGAGGCTACTAAAATTTAAACAATTTAGCATATTCTTCTAATAAATTTTTCTTGTTGTTATGACTGTTATTTAATAATTACATCTATGCTAATTGTTAGTTTGGGGAATGATTTATTTGTGTCTTGGTTAGGGTTTCTACTGCTGTGGTAAAACACTGCGATCATAAGCACCTTGGTGAAGAAAGTGTTTATTTCATTTCCACTTCCCCATCACAGTCCATCATTGGAGGAAGTCAGAGCAGGAACTCAAGCAGGGCAAGAACCTGGGGCAAGAGCTGATACAAAGGCCATGGAGGAGTGCTGCTTACCAGCTTGATCCTCATGGTTTGCTCAGCTTGCTTTCTTATAGCACCCATGACTGCCAGCCCAGGGGTGGTGCCTCCCTCAGTGAGCTTGGCCCTACCACATTAATTATCAATCAAGGAAATGCATCACAGGCTTGCCCACAGGCCAATCTAGTGGGGGCATTTCTTCAACTGACATTCCCTCTTCCAAAATGGTTCTAGCTTGTCAAGATGGCAAAATATGCTTAGAATTTTCAAAAAATTAGTTTTAGGTATAGCTAAATCCTTTTATTTACTTGCATGTTTTCCTCTGCACCTTTTTTTGCCTCATACAACCACATGCATTTTTAAATTAGAACTTGAAATAATTTAGTGAAATGTGGAGATGCTCTTTTGTTCTGCTCATTCTTTGCATCAAATCTTTACATCTCAGTGTTCAGTGCAAGAGCAGAAGCAAACACACATTATTGCTTTCTGCATTGTTGTATTCCTTTTGTTCATGTACTGCTGACACTCGGTACACTCGTACATCGTATACAATGTGAACTTTACTAAGGCCTGTTCTCTATGGTACTTAGTGGCAGGGAGTGTGCCCTACAACCTGTGCCTTACCACCGTGGCTTCCCAAGTAGCTACATGAAGACCACCCAATATGTTTATTAAAAAGCCTACCTTCCAGGGCCCTGGCTTAGGTGATCAAATTTAGATGTTTTAAAGTGAGTCTTAATTTATTTTTTGGTAAGCTCACCTACAATTTTTTTGGACAGTTGGGTTTGAAGCTGGCCCACAGCGTGGAACACTGCCTTTCATTTAAGCAAGTGCTTGAGTATATGATCCCTTTTCATTTACTTTCCCCTCTGCCCTCTCTACTCACCTTGCATTGTTCAGGAGAACCGTGTAAACTGGATTGGGTGTGTTTGTTTTTCTCTCTTCTCTGGGCTTCACCATGCTTCACCAATCACCTGACAGAATCTAATTCAAATGCATTCTCTTTTGTTTCTTGGTGCATAATGACAGTCCAATAACCAGGACTCTCTAGTGTCCTTCCAAAGCTACTTGAAAAATCAGACAGTATTTAAAAAGAAATGCATTAGTATTTCAAGACATAAAATGATCCTGTGGACTGCTGCTGCTCTCGGAGCATGTGGCTGGAAAGAGTGATGTGTGGCAGCTCTCTCATCCACACTGAGTCCACAAAAACAGCATCTTGTATCCCAGTCTGCTACTCTCTGCCTTTTTTAAAAACATACTCTAAATAATGCGTTTGTACCAGAAGGCCCTCTCCTAGCTGGTCACTTTGTGCTGTCTGGCATTCTCAGCACGTTCCTTCACAGTAGCTGTCCTCCAGGTTATCACAAACTGGCCATCTATTCTCCATATGTGGCCAGCGAAGGAGAACCATGACAGAGCTCAGCAATTGTCAGCCGGATGCTTCAGCCTCGAGTTGTTCAGGCTCATCCTCATATTTTTCTCTGAGTGACTGTTTTGCAATCTGAAGTCCAATAAACATTGCAACAGAGAGGGAGCTTTGCAGGTAGCCACATTTAGGTTTCTAAAGCTGTATAGAAACACATCCCTAGCTCATGCTTCACAGGTTAGGAGCAGTTTCATTGATGGTCAAGAGTGAAAAAGAAAAGAGAAAGGAAATGGTATAGGATAGGTGAGAAAATGAGGGAAGAGTTGAGGTTCAATATAATCAAATTGCTTTGTATGAAAATCTCAAAGAACTAATAAAATATTAAAAACATAACTAGGAGATGAGGGAGGGATACATGAAGGATAATAAAGAAGTGTGATGGGGTGTAGGAAAGAGGGAGTTACAGGTAGTGTGACCTAGAGAATGTCACTCCCAGCTTTTATAACAAAGAGACAATTCACTAAGAACACTTCAAAGGTAGTCTTTAATTGTGAGCATTGGGTCTAATCTGCCTTTTGTGTATTTGGATTGCAGCTGTCAGTATTCCATCTTACCTCCTTTTTTAGCTGCCCCCTTTTAAATGGTGGATGCAAATTACTCCTGTTACAATTGTTTATTTGTTTTTTTCTCCCCGGGTGGTCTAATGAAGAGATTTTGGTTGTTATTTTTGTGGTTGTTGTTCGAAAGATTTAATTTTTCACATGGGTCTCATGTAGCCCAGGCTGGCCTCAAACTCATGATCCTGCCTCAGCCTCTTAAGTCTGGAAATTGCAGGTGTGTGCCACCTTGTCTGGCTGTAACTTTGTATTTTATATTCATTTGTATCTCATCTTCAGGAAGGACTTAGCAGATGCTTAGTCACTAATCAGAAAACATTCCTGTTTTCTTGTTAATTTGACAGTTTAGAAGGTTAACGAGCACTGGGTCCAGCCGTGGAGCCCTGTCACCATGTAAGTGGCCCTCCGTAGGTATGGGGAGCAGCTCTGTGAAGCTGCATGACACGGCTGATCTCCAGGATGCTGCTTCTCTTCGTATGTAGTCCGTCTGTGGCCCCCTCAGCCCCAGGGAGACCTACCTGGTTTCATCATCCCAGCACTCTCTCAAGCCATGGGATGTCACTTTCTGCTTTCCAGCTATTGAAACCGATCCTGTCTTTCTTTCTTTCTTTCTTTCTTTCTTTCTTTCTTTCTTTCTTTCTTTCTTTCTTTCTTTCTTTCTTTCTTTCTTTCTTTCTTTCTTTCTTTTTTTAGCCTGGGTAACTGACACATCTTCTCAGTCTGAATTGCAAGTAAAAACCATGGATGGATTGTAGAGCTTTTCTCCTGTGGGCTGCCAAGCTCATCTGCATTTGTATTGTTAGACCTTTAATTTTTTTATTACCTTTATTTATTTTGTGTACATGTTCATGTGCCATGGCAGGTGTACAGTAGTCAGAGGACAACTTGTGGGGTCAGTTCTTTTTCCTATCATGTGGGTTTGAGGCATCAGACTCTGGTTGTCAGGATTGACATCAAGTGCCTCTATCTGCTGAGCCATTTCTCTGGTCCTGATTTTCCCTTTTCTTTATTTTTAAAATTAGGTTTATTTATAATTTTTCTTTTTTTTTCTTTTTTTTTTTTGTTTTATTTTGTTTTTTGAGACAGGGTTTCTCTGTGTAGTTTTGTGCCTTTCCTGGAACTTGCTTTGGAGACCAGGCTGGCCTCAAACTCACAGAGATCTGCCTGCCTCTGCCTCCCAAGTGCTGGGATTAAAGATGTGTGCCACTATCTTAAATCTTTTTAAAAAATAACACATAAAAAATTTAAAGGCCATTGCCTGGATTGGCTTGCAAGGTGTTTTATAATCACTTGATATTAAGTGTTTTTGCCAGGGTCAAGACCACGACTTTAAGAGTACACCCAATCCAGGATGACTCTGCCTAATGTTGATAGTTTCCTCGCTAGCAATTTATTCTGACATAGATTGCAGGTCTCTGAGATATTCCTGAGCAGTTATATAGTCTCTTTTACCAGTCTGTGTCTGAACCAGGATTTCCATCCATTTGGCAGGAACTTCTGAGCTAAATCTCAAATGTGTGGTAGCTGTGGTTCTGCTGAGCTCTGAGATTCTAGCTGAGAGCTAGGAACTAAGAGGAAAAGGCAGGAGATGAAACCAGCAATGCAATGTGAACTCCTAACAGACCGTGGACACACACTGAGTAGTGACTTGAGGAATGAACTAAAACTTACACTGACCCCGACATGGTGAACTACACTACACAGGGAAAATGTTGAATGTTCTTTAAGTGGCATTTATTCCAAAGTCATTGTCATGTATTTGTTTTCTTATATTAAAAATGAAGGACTCTACAAGTGTTATTTCTTTAAGTTAAATTCTTGTCTTCAGATTGTTTTCTGCACACTTCCTATTTGATATCTTCTGTCATGGTTAGATTTACTTTATTTTTATATCATTTTAAATTAAAAATACACTTTTTTTCATACAATATACTTGTTTTTCCCTCCATAATTTTCTGCCACCTCTCCATCCTTCCAACTTCATGCCCTCTCTCTCTCCTTAGAAAACAAACAAGCAAATTAAAAAACAAACCAGACTAAAATAAAGCAAATGAAAAATAAACAAACAAAAGAAAAAGCACAAGAAACTCATGTACACAGAGGCACATACTATTGTTTATCATTCTCCCTTTCCCTCTCCAACTTCTGTATCCATCTGTGTGTTTCCTACTCATTTTCAAATGCCTTCTTATTCCTTAATTGTAATTATTACATATATATGTATGTGTGACATTTTATAAATATAACCTGCTGATATAATTTTGCATTGCTCATATGTGTTTAGGCCTGATCTCTAGGGATTGGTTGATGTATCTGCTATCTATGTATCTATGTATCTATGTATTTATCTATGTATCTATGTGTATCTATGTATCTATGTATCTAATTATGTATGTATGTGTGTGTATGTATGTATGTATGTATGTATGTATGTATGTATGTATGTATCTATCTATCTATCTATCTCTCTATCTATCTATGAAACCATAAATTGCCTGTAGTTCTTCTAAAGGAAAAACCCTGTGAGAATTCCCCCATTCCCCCAAACCAGTCAAAGCTGGTTTGACTCCTTGTATTGTTATTTTTTAGGTCTTGTTTAGGCAACCATATTGTTGAGGTCTCTTGGGTAAATGTTCCCTGTCTTATAGAAGGTACTATTTCACAGCAGATGTCCCATCCTCGTCTTCTGGATATTACATTCTTTCTGCTCTCTCTTCTGTGGTATTCCTGAAGTCTTAGGTGTAAGGGTTGCATTACAGATGTATCAACCAGGGCCAGGCACCCCATGGTGAGTTGTTCTCTGCATTTTAGCCAGTGGATTTCTGTAATGGTTTTCATCTGTTGCCAAAAGAATCTTCCTTGGTTACAGGCGAGAGCTGCACTTAGCTGTGGGGATAAATATGAGCACTTAGAATGCATTAGACATTATACATGTTTAGTGAAATGGCAGTAGTTGGCTCTTTTCTACGGTTTCTGTCTGGCCTCATCAGCCACTAGTAGCAGGACTTGGTTTATAGTAACAGGCATGAATTGTTTCCTATTGAGCAAGCTGTAAGTATTGTTGCTTACTCCCAGGATGTGAATGCCACTATTTTACCTCTCAGGATATCTTGCCATGCTGGTCATTGATGTTCATAGGTGTTACAGCTGGATAGGATCATTGATTACTTTCCTCCAAACAACAGCTTGTATGGCACCTAGTTTATGTCATAATCTGCTTCAGTTACTATCCAGATCTGGCCAATGGTCACCATTTTGTCCCCCAACAGTAAAGAATCTTCATATGGATTTGTGTTTTTTTTTCCTTTTTTCTTTTTCTTTTTTTTCAAGATAGGGTTTCTCTGTGTAGCTTTAAGCCTTTCCTGGAACTCACTCTGTAGCCCAGGCTGGCCTCAAACTCACTGAGATCTGCCTGTCTCTGCCTCCTGAGTGCTGGGATTAAAGCAAGATCCATAAACTTATAGTAGTAAGGGATGCCTCTGAGGTCCATAGTTGTTTTCTGTAAACACCGGGATTAGTGCAGTGTTTGAGAATGGCCTGACAGTTGTTCTGGCAAGAGATCTTTTAACAAACATCAAGATATCAAGGTCTGAAAAAGTCAAGATGTCCTGAGGAAATAGGACCCCGGAAGCTCAACCAGATCATAGTCTGCAGGAACAGACTATGGCCCGGGATACATACTTCGGTAAGGTCACATGGCAGAGGTCCACAGGGACCTCCTGGTTCAGAGGGGCCAGGTAGGATCAATCAGCCCCAAGATTCAGATTCAATTGGCAAATACACAGCACAGGGAATATGCCTATACCAATGTATACCAAGAATATATGAATCTTAAAAGGGATATTTGCATAGATTTTGTGTGCTGGACCCAGAGGAGGTCAAGGTGAGGCAGAATGGAGTTACAAACAGAAATGAGAAGAGAAAGCAAGCTGATGGACTGTCGGGCAGCTCCCGACACCATCACTGGAGTGCTTCCTCTGGACCTGGTAAATTGCTTATATTTGCATGTTCTAAACATCATTTAACTATTTTACTTATTGGTTAATAGTATCTTTAACATCTATATTTTTGCCTTAAAATTCTATGAACATCAAAACTCTTTGGGATGTTTTTATTGTCTGATGTTTTCTGACTCATATTACTTTATTCAGTCTGTCCAAGACTAGACAAAAGTCAGTGTTTTTGTGCCATGTTGGTAGATATTTGGTTGGTGCTTTACTGTAACTATCTCACGAATGCAAAGGATGGAAGGGCTTGCTGCAAGAGGGACTCACAGAGCTAATGTTCTCACCTCTGGCTTCCTGTTGCTTTTGGAAATAGCTGCAATTGCTTTTGGATGAGAATGTTTAAATGGGGAAATGAAACACTAAGAAATTATTTCAGAGTTCAAAGTTCATGTTTTTACTTGTGGATTGAGGACCTGTGCTCCCAAAGGCAGAGGTGAGGCAGTGTTCCCGTTACTCCATGTCCTGAGCCAGGGCTGTTCAGGGAATCCTTCATTTGCTAGCCCAGTTCATCTTCTGAGAAGGGTCAAGTGAACAATAGCATTCATTACTGGCTCCTCTCAATGGTGGTTAAAAAGGGGTTTCAAATGGCATAAGCCAGAGTTCAGGGCTGGGGAAATCTCAGGAGTGTGGGTGGAGTACTCCTGTTGTGAGCATTTGCCTATTGTGAGAGTCTTGAGGACAGAAGCCCACTGTTTTCATGCTGATCTCCTGTACAGAAATACATGATTTTGTATTAGGATGTCATGACTGGATAGAAACACAGACAGAAAGATGCTTCCTGCTGTGAGTGACCCTGCATGGGGGAGGCATGCAGGTTGGGGCTGGTAATAGGTAGCCATGACAGCAATAAGAGGTAAAAACAGAATTGGAATAAGGCCCCAGGTGAAAAGGTGAGTTTCTTATGCTTTAGAAAAATCTTGGCTAATTTTGAGACACTGAATAGTCTGTCCCATGATGTCCCTGTCATCCTGCTTTGTCCTTCCGAAGGCTCTTGTGTCTTGGCTCTCTTGCCTCTCATTAGACTTTGGCCTTAGTTTTTCTCTTTGGCTTTGAAGGGCATGATGAAGTCAGAGATGTCCTTCACAGATTGATTACTGTGTTTCTATGGTTATTTACATTCTATAATTTTGTTGTTGTTGTTGTTGTTTTGTGTGTGTGTGTGTGTGTGTGTGTGTGTGTGTGTGTGTGTGTGTGTGTGTGTGTGTGTGTGTGTGTGTGTGTGTGTGTGTGATGGATTAGACTAGGATGGCTGGCCTGGGGATTCTAAGCATGAACTACTATGCCTTAGCTCTTTACATGAGTGCTGGGGATCAGACCTCATGCTTGTAAGGCAAGCATTTAACCAATTCAGCCATCTTTCACTATTTCATCTCCTTTATTGTTCCTCTGAACCTGAGGCCCTTCATGAGGCTCTAACCTGCTGTTCATGTCCTTGAACAACACGTTTTCTGGGAAAGTGGACATTTCCCCTCCCCTCCATTTCTTTGCTTCCTCTGCCCCACAGCTATCCCTGAAACTGAATGCAGCCAACCTAAACCCTTTGTAATTTCTCCCTTCAGTGGCTCACAGTATATGACCTTTCTGGCTTGGCAGAAACTTCATGTTAAGAATTTCTCACTTAAGATTTATTGTATCTTATTTTATTGTGTTAATGCTAAAATTCTTATTGTCCTTATTTTCTGTCTAGCAGATATATGACAATTTTATACAGACTATAAACAGAGTCTAATTGAGCTTAGAATTAGCTTGAGATGGAAGAGGGAGGTGATGTTTAATTATAGCAAGAGAGCTTCTCATGTCCCACCCAGCTGCATGAAAACCAACAAGGTAATTCACTTGTGGCCCTCCAAATATAATAAATAATAACTAAAATATACCAGCTTCACAAGCCCTCTCTGGAGCCATTCGATTGCTTAGATGAGAGCCCTAGGGTCTGAAGGTTTAATTCACCAAGTGATTATATACAACACTATGTAGATATTTATCATCTTATGGCTAGGGAGAAATTCAGTGTGTGGACAGGTTTGGAAGTAGGAGAAAGTGCTAAGAAAGAGTAAGAACAAAAGATTTTGCTGTGATCTTGTTTGGTAAAATATCTTTTGAACAAAGAATCCCTCAAAGAAACAGGAACACAATATAATCAGCTGGAGGGCTCTAAGGATAGCATTGTACCATACGGATCAAAAGGAAGGTTAAGTTTTTGATCCCTTTTCTCAGGTGGGAAATGGGATTTAGAGGAAAGCCTGCCATTCTAAGATACTGGGAAGCAGCTTTGAAGACAATAAAAAATGTAAGGCAGGATTTGATTTAAAATAGTTACCCAGGGACACGGTGTAATGGCATGGTACCATAGGGTGGTTCTGGCTTCTGCATGCAGCCTGGGATGACGTTGCACCAACCACACCACCAGCTCTGAAATAAATCTACTGGAATGAAGTTGCTATATAAGTCACGAAGCAGCTTCCTGCTCTTGGGGAAAACAGGACTACCAGTGTGGGACTAATGGCTGCAACCCTGAGAGTTATGTCTGGAGCTGTTTGCCTCAGTATTAAATTAAATAAATTAAAATGGGAACTATTCAAGGTTAATGGTGCAGTGTTCTGATGTCATATGTTGTCAGATACCACAACATAAATAGTGCCTTGCCTCACTTTTCGGTGGAATCTAAAACACATAAAACTCATACAAACAGAGTGGGAAGCTATTTTTTCCAATTTTATCAAGTACTTTCTATTTTCTCTTTGAGTTTTAGCTATAAGGAGCTAACAACTAATTGTTTCCCAGAGTGCTTCGTGAACCAAAATGATGAATGTGAGAATGATTCTCGGAAGAAGTGCATGTAAGCCAAGATCTATTGGTTACCTTGTTAGTTAGACTGAGTTGCTGTTCCCAACTGTCTGAGCAAAAATGCTTAGAGGGAAGAAGTAATTATCTGAGCTTACAATTTCAAATGTTTCAGTGCATAGTTCTTGGTTCCATTAATTCTGGGCCCAAGATGAAGCAGAACATGGTGACCAGAGCATCATTAGCAGTTGCTCATGCCATGGAGTGTGTAAGGTAGAGAGATGTCTGGCTCAAAACACACATCCTCGTGACTTACTTCCTCCAGGTAAGCCTCAATCTCCAAAGGTTTCAGACCATTCCAAATAGCATCTTCCAGCTCAAACCAAGAATGAACGCAGGAACCTATGTGGGGGATTTCATATTCAAATTGTAAAAAAATGTGTAGGAATCCTCCAGGCAGAGACCAGGCTCAAAGCACTGCAATCATCAATAGAGGCATCCCAAGGAGAGCAAAACACGTCCTTTTCAGGGCTTACATGGCATCTTGAATATATCTTATATCTTATATAAGAGCATCATACTGTTACTGAATCATGTGAAGGAAGATTTTTGGGTGGGTCCTACACATGTTCTTGTTCCTGGCATCTAGTACTGTATAAACGCAAAATACAGCATTTCGGTATTTGTGACCATAAGGATGAATGGATGCATTCAATTTGTTCAATTGATAGTGCATGTAGTTATCATCAAGTTAAGGACCAATACCAAGGTGATGAATATTAGCAGAGGAAGTAAGCAAATGACAAAGTTTCTCAGATAAACGAGTATCATCATGCCTAAGGTAAATAAAAGAAAGATATAAATCTTGAGGCTTGCAGATCCATGTAAGGGTTGAATTAAGGATGAGGGAAATGTGTTGTAGGAAACAGAATCCATGAATAATATATAGCACCAGCTTTAGATGATTGCTATACAGTATGGAACAACCAGAGAAGACTGGTGTTTAGAATAGGGTTGGCTAATGGTGGTGGCTCAAGCATCCAAACTAGCCTATTTCTTATTTGGTAAACACAATTCCCTCAGGAGACAGCTAGACTCCTGCATTTGTCTGTTATTTCCTAGTACTATTTTGATGCTATAATGGCAGAGGTGACTCAATCTATAGGATCCATCTGGCCTTTCTGGAGTTTTCAAAAATGTTTTCTGACCCTTTGTTAGTCTATGCCCTCAGAACCTAGACCCTTAGCTATTTGCACTTTGCTAGTCACTATTAGTGACATTATTGGACTCTTCTAAGTATTAGTCACTATCTGTCCTCCTTTATATGTGTTAGACCATTTAAATCACATAGGAGTTCTGTAGTAGTTGCCAATATATCTCCATATTATGGAAAACAGACTCTTCAAACAGTGGATGCAAAGGATTTGCCCAGGATAACACAGCTGGTGAACTCCATCCTTCAACCACATTACTGTCTGATTCTAAGAAGTAATATCTCCTTGCTCACAGGAATGAGCTTAATAGTTTTGCAGGGGTTTTTAGAAGGACAACCTCATATTTTTGTTGCTTTCAACACAAACTGAGATTGAGGGTGCTGGGGAGTTCTTATTGCTTTTTCAGAAAGCTAGTCTGAAAATTCTTGGAAAGACTATGCATACAGAATTTGGTGACCATTGCACCTAAGATTTCATTTATTTTATTTCTATTCAATATATGGATTTTTAAGTACTATATTCTATCCTATCCTAGTTATAAGGTGTGAATTATGGTCTGGTGTATTCAATTTAGTTTTTCCAATTGAATGCATATTAGCTGAGATTCCTGATAACAAGTCTGGAAGTAACTTTGATGGTTAGTTTTCAAGAATTTTCAGTTTCTCTTTGGATAATTGGAACCTATGTACAGAAAAATCTAAGAATCTTGGAGTGGTCATAATAAAATTTGATCAGGATTATATTAGCATCATCCGTTATGTGGGTCTTTGGACTTGAAAAGTGCTAAGTCATGTGGAGTGTCTTCCTCAAGGACAAAATAAAGGAGAGATAGATTATACCTCAAGGAGGCTTCAGCCATCACTTCTCCCTGTCTTGCTCAAATAGGACAATGAGGTTTATGATGGATAGCTGTCAGGCTGTGATCGTCTCTTTCTCTATTGGAAGCAGAAGAAGGCCACATTGACACTGATGGATGTGTGTTGTGACACAAATTGGCATGCTGTAATAGCCCTCACTGATGTGACTGGAGTATGGCCTTACACAGTCTTCTCTGAAACATGGATATTCGTTTCTACCAGGGGATGTTTTCTTCCTCTTGATGCCTGTCTTATTATGTAAGCCATTCTAGCTGTATCAATGAGTCTCTGTTCTTTTCTGGAGATGGCAGTGAGAAGGAGACAAGCATTTGTTTTGGATGGTTTGGAGACATACTTGCTTGGAGGAAAGAAGTTTAATATGGATGATGTCTCCCAGGCCCAGAGTCCAGGACCTCAGCTTAGAATGGCTAGTCTGTTTTGCACAGCAAAGGGCCATTTTCTCCATAAAATTGGAATGAAAAGTCATGAAGTGCTACATTCTCAGACATCATTACCTATTTGAGTATATTCACCTGCATTTCACAGCTATGATGAAATATTTTAGTCTGAGTGCTTTATAAAGAAAAGAGGTTTATTTACTTTACAGTTTTGGAGGCTGAAAGTCTAAGATGCCACAGCCTCACTGATTCTAGCTCTAGTGAGAGCCTCTTGGTGGCACCACAATGGCAATATCATGTGCAGAATAGATTATTTATTGAGACAGAAGCCAGAGCACAGACAAGGCATAGTTGTGTTCTTTTATAGCAACTAACAGGGATCCCATAAGAATTTAATGTTTTCTGGATGCCAAGGTCTCCAGTGACCTAGCTGCCTCTCTCTGGTCTTGTCTTAATAGCTTTACCATATCTAACATTGCCCCACTAGGGATCAGACATCCAATGCATGTATCCTTGGCAGACCTTGCCCAAACCATGTCCAAGTCAAAAAGCATCGAGGCATCTTTGAAATGGCACCAAATCCACTTTCCATCACTGTCCTTCTGGGTCTTGGGACTCACAGCCTATCACTAATGTTCAAGTCTCTGCCTGTGCATAGCCAATATAGCTTTATCATCTTGTCAAGAATAAGCACCTGTTGGGCAAATGATGTGTGCGTCAGCAGTGCAATTCAGAGAAGTTGGAAACTATTTATACTCCAGAAAGATGTTTCAAACCTTTGCTGGGAGTATCCTATGTGTTTCAGAGGTTCTGTGTGCCCCCAGAATGGCACCACAGTAGCACCATCTGCCTTCTGTTTATGCTATTGCATTTGTCAGGTTACTTTTTATTGCTATGTGCATTAAACTGTGACAGTGAACAGATCTACTAAAAATAGAATTACAGCATTATTTTAATTACAGCCATTTCAATTGCTCATCAACGTAACAATGAAAAATGGAAGGATTACCACAAGGTTGCTGAGTTGTCATTTCTTTTAATAGCTTTCTCTGAGTGTAGCTAGTACCACCGGCTAATTATGGAACACTTCTTCCAGGTGGGATGCATGCTGTTATTTCTAATGACTGTAAGTAGTGAATGAGGGTGGCAGGTTGAAAACCTAAAAACCTTAGTCTTAATTTAAGAATTCTACCCCATCTACTCTCTTTCCATCACTGAATTGTTTTAGAAGTTTTTTTCCCCTGCTATTAGTTTGTTTCTTGTTATGGTAGGGGATGGACCAGATATACCAAAGGAAGTATGCAAATTGTTTTTACCTAAAAGTCACAGTCAAGTTAAGAACAAAATGGAGTCCTTAGGAATGCTGCACAGAAAGTGGGTTGTGCTTAGGAGAGGGAGAGAGTAATATGTTCTTAGACCTTTTCCCAGTCTGCAGTTATTACCAAGTATGGAAAGCATATGATTCCTAGAAAGATCTTCAAATCCTCCTACTTTTAAAATTATTATTATTAATTAAATTTATTCATTTATTATATATCCCAACCATAGTTTGCCCTCCCTCCTCTCCTCCTATTCCCTTCTCCTGCCTTACCCCCACTCCCCTCAATCCATTCCTCCTCTGTTTCTGTTCAGAAAAGGGCAGACCTTCCATGGGTGTCAACAAAGCATGGCATGTCAAGTTGAGGTAGGACTAAGCTCTCCCCTGTATTAAGGCTGGGAAAGGCAACCCAGTATGAGGAATAGGTTCTTGAAAGCCAGCCAAAGCACTAGGGACAGGCCCTCCTTCCACCACTGGGAGTCTCATAAGTTCATCAAGCTACACAACTGTCACACATATGTAGAGGGCCTAGATTGGTCCCATGCAGGTTCTCTAGCTGTCGGTCTAGCATCTGTGATCTCCTATGAGCTTAGGTTAGTTGTTTCTGTGGGTTCCCTTGAGATGACTTTGACACCACCCCCCACCAGCTTGTACAGTCTTTCCTCCCTCTCTTCAACTGAATTCCCCAAGCTCAGCCCAGTGTTTGGCTGTGGATCTCTGCATCTGTTCACATCAGTCACTGGATGAAGGCTCTCTGATGACAATTAGGGTAGTTACCAGTCTGATTACAGGAGATGGCCAGTTCAGGCTACCTATTCACTATTGCTAGGAGTCTTAGCTGGGGTCATCCTTGCAGATTTTTGGGAGTTTCCTTCACACCTGGCCCCAAAATGCTCCCCCATTAAGATGTCTCTTTCATTACTCTCCCCCTCCATTTACCTCCTAACCTAATTATGTTCCCATCCTTGTCAGCTCCCAGTCTACCTAAGAGATCTCTTCTGTTTCCCCTTCCCAGAGAAATCCATGTGTCCCTATCCCTCTTTGGACCCTCCTTCTTATCTATTTTCTTTGGGGGTTATGGATTGTAGCTTGGTTATCCTTTACTTTACAGCTAATATCCACTTACTAATGAGTACATACTATGTTTGTCTTTCTGGGTCTGGGTTACATCACTCAGGATGATTTTTTTCTAGTTCCATCCATTTGCCTTCAAATTTCCTGATGTCATTGTTTTTAAGAGCTGAGTAATACTCCATTGTATAAATGTACCACATTTTCTTTATCCATTCTTTGATTGAAGGGCATATAGGTTGTTTCCAGGTTCTGTCTATTATGAATGATGCTGCTATGAACATAGTTGAGTAAGTATCCTCGTGGAATGATTGAGAATCCTTTGGGTGTATGCCCAAGAGTAGTAGAGTTGGGAAGAAACTAGACATCAAAAAACCAAATAATCCAATTAAAAATGGGAAACAGATTTAAACAGAGAATTCTCAATAGCAGACTCTAAAATGCCTGGGAGACACTTAAAGAGTTGTTCAACATCCTTAGCCATCAGGGAAATGTAAATCAAAATGACTGAGATTCCATCTTATACTTGTCAGAATGGCTAAGATCAAAAACACAAATGACAATTTATGCTGGAGAGGATGTGGAGCAAGGGGAACACTCCTTCACTAAACTGGTGGGAGTTCAAACTTGTACAACCACTTTAGAAATCAATATGAAGGTTTCTCAGAATATTCAAAACCAAATCCTCCTATTGATCCATTGACTGCATCAGAGACATGGACTACAAGGCAAAGATTGAGTTCATATCATCTTGCTTATGAACATAATCATGAATATGTGCTAGAAGTCTTCCATTGTTAAACTGTTTTCCATAACTATTGAGTAATGTTTAGATGTAATTAACTTTATAACTATAACTAAAAACTGGATATATAATACAAACCATGTTATGGAGCCTTTACCAACATATAGCAGTTGGTATTTCCAGAATAAAGACCAATATTTACCCTTGGTAGCTTTCTTCAAGTTAAGAAGTTGTTTAAATATCCTGATATGATTTGGCAATAGAAAAGCTAATCTGTTTTGATTAAATTTATTCATCCCATACTTGTGTCCATTTGTTAATGCTATCAAATAATCAACTAGTCAATCTGTTAGGACCAATCAACCCTCTAAAGTCTACAAAATAATAGTTGATGAGAAAATCTAGGTTATGTTGGGACTGCCTTCTTAAGATGTATGGAACTTTCTTTAATAAAAAGAATATTGTACAGGCTTATGAATAAAATGATTATTTGTCTGAAATGAGAAATCAAAAGTTATGCAATTAAATTAGGCAGATATAAAATCATCATAAACCTTGAAAATAACAATGTTTTTATTAATTAGTTTCTTGATGTACTTCTATAATTACTGCATTTTAGTTACATTCTCATTATTCAAATGAAAAATATTTTTAATTATAATTTTCTATAATGATAATAGACTGATAATATTCTCTCTATCCTGGTTGATTCAAAGTTTATTTGATCATTTGGAAACATTTATTTGAGCTTATCTAACCCTCCATTTATAATGTCATGAACATGTTTAGACTTTTTTGTTAATATAGAAAATATTGAACTTTGCTTTGTATGTAAAATTAGAAATTCTTTAAGAATTTTTTAGTGTCTTTTGATTATATTCATTTTCCCTCCCTTAGCTTTCCCTAGATCTATATTCTTTATCCTTCCCATCAACATTGTGTCCTATTTCCTCCCATCAAGGCCAATTTATACTACCCAAATCTTTTGCATGTGTGCTCTTCCACTGGAGCATATTCAATTTGTCAGTGGCTAACGTTTTTAGAGGAAACTGAGCCTTTCTTGCTGTATTCCCCTCTCCATGGCCTTGTTTAGGTTCACACAGGTCTTTGCATGGTGTTACAACTCTGCAAGTTCCTATGTGCAGCTGCCCTCTTATATCCAGAAGACATTGTTTCCTGGCAGTCATCCATTTCCTCTGGCTCTTTAATTCTGTCTTCCTCATATTTTGCCATGATCACTGAGCCCCTGGAGGAGTAAGTCAGTATATGTGTTCTACCTAGGGCTGGCCATCCTGTAGTCTCTTCCTTTCTGTGCCTGGGCCAGTAGTGAGTCTCTCTGTTGATGTGTTGATTGTCATCTACTTCAAACAGAAGTTTCTCTGATGCAGGATGAGAGATTCCTTATTTATCAAGTGTTCTTGGCTAGCATCTATTCTGAATATTGATTAGATAACACTCATTAAGTCTGATGGGATCTGGATAAACATCCCAGTGTAGAGTGCAATTCTAGCAACTATGAAGTGCTTGGTTTAATACTAAGTACCCCAAACCAAACCAAATATAGAGCAACACAATCTCAACCAACCACTCAAACAACCAACCAACTAACCAAACAATCAAACTTTTACATATGGTGGACATTGACATACAAATTATGTTTTGTTTTGTTTTATTTTGCTGGACTTCTTATTCACTTTGATTTTTAGATTTATTATTTGGAAAAGTAATGGTATAATATCTCTCCTTTTTCATGCTGATGATACTCATCCTCAAGTTTCAGCTTACATTGTAATATATGAATTTTGGTGATATCATTTTCAGGTCTTCTTTTGGCAATCATATTGTTGAGATTTCATGAGTACAGCTTCCCTGTCATATATAGAAGACACCACCTCACAACAGACATCCTGGGGCTCTAGTTCCTTCAATCTTCCTGCCTATTTTTTATGACGTTCCCTGAGTCCAAGGTGTAGGAGTTCTGTTGTAGCTGTATCAACTGGATCTGAGAATCCTATCATCAGTTGTGGTTTCCTGTAATGGCCTTTTATAGCTGGAAGTTTTCCTGGACTGCAGCCACTCTGACCCAACTAAACACACAGAGGCTTATATTAATTAAAACTGCTTCGCTATTAGTTCAGGCTTACTACTGACTAGTTCTTACACTTAAACTAACCCATGTCTGTTAATCTATATGTCACCGTGTGTTATGTGGCTTTACCTGTGTGCAATTACATGCTGCTCCCTGGACAGCTGGCTGGCATCTCCTGACTCAGCCTTCCTCTTCCCAGAATTCTCCTTGTCTGCTTATTCTGCCTGTATTTCCTGCCTGGCTACTGGCCAATCAGTGTTTTATTAAACCAGTGTACAAAAGCATTATTACATAGCAGCCTTTGTCTGCTGTAAAAACATTTATTGATGAGGGGTGAGAACTTCACTTATTTGTGAGTATAAGGGTGAATATTTACAATGAGATAAGGAATTATATTGGCTTAGAGAAGTGGAAGTACTAGGCTTTCCTGCTTTTGAGAGAGAAAGATTCAATCTTCTCCAGTAATGGGACTGCTGATTTATTACCCAATTGCAAATGATTAGTCCTAAATACATATACATATGAATATCTATAGGTGAACTCATATATATATATATATATATATATATATACATATATATATATGTATATATGTATACACACACATATATAAACAATAATGAAGAATAAGAATAAAAGAATAAGGAATAAAAGAATTCTGGTGGTATGAAATTTTGGACAATTTGTTTGTTTCTTTTAGAAGCACAGTCTCAGTACAAAGCCCAAGTTAGGCTTGAACTCACTCTGTGGACTCCTCTGGCTTCAAATGCACTGAAACTCATCTATTCTGCCTTCAAAGTGCTGGCAGTGAAGATATGCACCACCATGTGCTATGGATATCTCTGCTCTGTGAATGTTTTGCTCCAATTGGTTAATAAATAAAGTGCTGATTGGCCAGTAGCCAGGCAGAAAGTATAGGCAGGACAAAGAGAGAGGAGAATTCTGGGAACAGGAAGGCTGAGTCAGGAGACGCTGCCAGATGCCACCACAAGAATCGAGATGTAAAAGTACCGGTAAGCCACAAGTCACGTGGCAACTTATAGATTGACAGAAATGGGTTAATTTAAGATGTAAGAGCTAGTCAGTAATAAGCTTGAGCAAATGGCCATACAGTTTATAAATAATATAAGTCTCTGTGTGTTTATTGGTTCCAAGCAGCTGCAGGACTGGCCAGTGAGAGAGATTTGTCCTGACCACCTGCAGGGTAGAACACAGGAAAACTTTAGCTACAACCATGCCCAGCTCTGCCAATCTTACATTTCCATTTGTAGTTTATATCCTTATTACCACATTTCAATTTTAGAACTATCATTAATTCTGTAAAATATAAACTGAAACTGAGATTAAAGCATAAACAGGAGCAGCACAATGCATTTTAAATTGCTGCTGTGTTTTATTTAGCTGAAAGCATTTGTAGTCAAATTAATCTTATACCTCAGTTGCTTATTAATGGATATTTACACTCCTTTCTGCATTATATTTCACTGGTACCATATTGTGAGCTACTCTATCCACAACCACTAAGCTTTATATTTAAACAATCTCTATCAAATATTCTAAAATACAATCTAATATTCAGGATGCATGAACCATGTGATATTTATCAGCTTGTGATCTATGATAAATTCCATATGAAGGATTCTCATGAAGGTGGCATGGTGCATTTGCATAATTAAGCACACCCTTGAGACAAGCAAGTTTCAGTTTTGATCATGCTTGTGTGTGAACAGAATCACAGTGAAGAATATTGCACAGTTAGTTTTAGGCTTCCTATATTTTGACCCTTGTTTCTGCTTTCAAGTCCACATAATTCTAGTGCCGGGAAAACTTACAACCTCTGAATGTCATGGTGTACCTCTTGGCTATGCAGCTTAGAGGATGATGCCAGACAAGCTGGAACAGTGAGTTGTGGGAGGATTTCTGGAACTCATTTCTACTCTGGAATAGCAGGTCATAACTTTGCAGAAATGACTGGAAGTTGCAGAAACATATCCTGTTAAACCCTGTCTCAGTGTATATATAGTTGTTTCCTAGCTAAAAACTAAAATGATCATGACTACACCACTGTTACTCCAAATGGGAGAATGTTGTGATAGAAAAGAAGTCAACATTTATCATGGTCTGTTATTCCTTGTTCTCCCTTTCTGTTCTTGATCTAGCTGGGATCTCCGGCTCTCCTAAGCTTTCTTTCCCTCAAATCTTGCCCTTTATTACTCCCACTGTCATCCAGGTTGTTCATGTAGATCTCATCCATTTCTCTGTCATTGGGTGATCCCTGTGCCTTTCCTAGGGTCCCGTTTTCTAGGTAGCCTCCCTGGAGTTGTGTAGCAGTCTAGTCATCTTTGTTTTACATCTAGTATTCTACTATGTGTGAGTACATACCATGTTCATCCTTCTGAGTCTGGGTTACCTCACTCAGGATGATTTTTTCTAGATCCATCCATTTGCCTGCAAACCTCATGATGTCATTGTTTTTCTCTGCTGAGTAGTACTCCATTGTGTATATGTGCCATATTTTCTTTATCCATTCTTCAGTTGAAGGGCATCTAGGTTGTTTCCAGCTTCTGGCTATTACAAACAATAGCTGAGCAAATGCCCTTGTGGTATGATTGAGCATTCCTTGGGTATATGCCCAAGAGTGCTATAGCTGGGTCTTGGGGGAGATGGATTCCCAATTTTTTAAGGAAGCGCCATATTGATTTCCAAAGTGGCTGTACAAGCTTGCATTCCCACCAGCAGTGGAGGAGAGTTCCCCTTGCTCCACATCCTCTCCAGCATAAGCTATCTTTTGTGTTTTTGATCTTAGCCATTCTGACAGGTGTAAGGTGGTATCTCAGAGTTGTTTTGATTTGCATTTCCCAAAGGCTGTGGAGCCCCCAGCTGGAGCAGGCCCTCTGGATAAGTGAGACAATTGAGTAGCTTGATCTGTTTGGGAGGCACCCAGGCAGTGGGACCCGGACCTGTCCTTAGTACATGAGCTGGCTGTTTGGAACCTTGGGCTTACACAGGGACACTTTGCTCAGCCTGGAAGGAGGGGACTGGAGCTGCCTGTACTGAATCCACCAGGTTTAAATGAATCCCCAGGGAATCTTGGCCCAGGAGGAGATGGGAATGGAGGGGAGGGGCTGGGAGGAAGGTGGGGGTTGGGGCAGGATGGGGAAGGACAGGGGAACCCATGGCTGATGTGTAAAATTAAAACACAAATATAATAAATTTAAAAAAAGAAAAGAAGTCAGAGTAAAAAGAAACAGAAATCAAAATCATTGACGTCAGATTCTTACAAAATCATGTGCTATGACAAGAAACCAGGTTGCCTCAGCAACAATACAAGTCCTGTGAGCTCAGAGTACAACTTTGTCTGGGGATCTCTCTCTCTCTTTCTCTCTCTCTCTCTCTCTCTCTCTCTCTCTCTTTCCTTTCCTTCCTCCCTCCATATGTCCCTCTCCTCTTCCCCTCTGCTTCTCTTTTCCCTGTTAAGTTCACATGTGCAGGGCTGAGGACTGACATCATCCTCTAAGTGTGATAAACAGCAGCAAGTTTATCTTGAGGAAGGAAGGTCATGCACCAATGAACAATATTCTGTAGATAGCACACATGACCCACTGATTCATGTGTGTTTACAGACCAGCAACTTCTCATTTGCTAAGTGACTCTCAGTTGTGCTTCTCAGCTCTGTTTAGCATTTTCTGCTGGAACTAAGGCCCATTGCTTCCAATGGAAGGAGCAGATTACACACCATCAGGCAAATGGGGCTTCCAAGTCTATATGCTGTGTCATGACACCAACATGGGGCAAATGCTTAAGTAGTTTTATTTAACCACAGAATTACCAGAGCCTTGAAATGCTGATATAAATAAACATCGAATGCCTGTGACATTTCCTATTTTCTTCATTGTTAGAAAAAAACTGAACCTAGAGACTATCCCGTGTGGCTGACCTTAAAGAGAAACTGAATGTTGTGTTTCCAGTAGCCAAGACCAGGTACAAAGTCTACACTGGCCTTCCTCTATGAGTAAGCAGCCATGAGAAAAATCAATGCTTATGTTCAGTGATAACAGAGCCTTTGATCAGATCCTGTCCTGGAAAAAAACATGAGTCACTCAGGAGTGAGTGATTATTACATTTATACATATCTTAAGATAGGTGGCATTCAAAACAAGGCTGAAAAAATTTTTAACAATTCAACACACAAAATGATCATCCTTTGAATAACCTCAGTTATAGAGTAAAAACCCTGTGGACACTTGTTTCTACTGTGATCAGGATGTCTCAAGTGTACTTGAACCCACATGTAAGGTGAACTCTATCTATTTGATTGTTTTTGGGTCTCATCGTATAGCCCAAGCTGGGCCTTGAATTTGTGATCTTTGTATGTCTTTCTTTTAAGCAGTGGGATTACCAGGATGTGCCACCATGTATGACTATAAAGGTGACTTAGAAATGTAAGGAGGGGCTGAATTGTAAGAGTCGAAGGCCATGGGCATGGGAGTGGAAGGAAATACACAAAATGAAGACAGACAGAGGGTATACACTGCTGATCAGGGCCATGCTGAAGGTACAGGTTGCTGCAGACAGCTGTGTGGTTGAACTATATGCTCTGCTGTATGACCATGACTCCAAATTAATTCTCCTGAATGTCACTGCCCCACCACACTGCTGTCAAAATAGTGAGCTGAGAAGATAGCTTAGTTTGTAAAGCCAAGATAAATCCTGAGAAGCCAGGTTAAAAACCAAGTATGGCATGGTAGTGTGTGCTTGTGTTTCTAGCTCTGGGGGAGGCAAAGATTGATTCTTGGGACACACTAGTCAGACAGCTTAGTTTCAGCCCAGCAAAAGACTTGTCTCAAGAAAAGGAAAGGTGGATGGCATGTGATGAATGACATCTGAGGTTGTGCTCTGGCTTCCATACACGGGCACTTAGAGTGCACAGTACTCTCTCTCCCATTTCTGATAAAAGCAAATCCTGCTGTGTGGAGCGAAGTGAGAGGAGAAAGCTGCTGATGGAAGAAAGATGAACATGTTAAAAATGCTATGTGGTATGCCCTGTGAAAGACTGTAAAGGACAGTTTTTTTTTTTAAGGTATAATTAAGAACAAGAACAAGTGGAATGCCAGGCAGTGGTGGTGCACGCCTTTAATCCCAGCACTCAGGAGGCAGAGCTAGGCAGATCTCTGTGATTTCGAGGCCAGCCTGATCTACAGAGCGAGTTCCAGGAAAGGTGGAAAGCTACACAGAGAAACCCTGTCTCAAAAAACCAAAAAAACAAAAAAAAAAACAAACAAACAAAAAAACAAAAAAACCAAAAAACAAAACAAAACAAAACCCCCAAAACAAAAACAAACAAACAAACAAAAAAATAGAAAAAAAAAAAGAGAATAAGTGGAATGGCAATTTCAAGGAAAAAAGTTATAAGAAAAAGTGATGGTCAAGAAGTCATGAGTTTAAACCTCACCCTGCCAAGTTCTGGCCTGTTAATTCATATGCACAAATAATGCGATTGTTTTACTAATGTTATAACTCATTGGGTGGTTATGACAACTAGATATTTCATTATTTGATATTTAATCAAAGCCAACACATGTTACTTTTATCACTGTTGATCAACACAAATTAAGTTTAGGAATGTTAGAGGCTAGAGAAAAATGATGCTCAATCCTTTATCATCTCCATGATTATAATATGGGCAGATTAGTTGTTACCACTAACTTGAGCACCTAGGACATCTAGCTAAGGTACTTCAAAGCATGATAACCTTGAAGATTGTAACAGTGATTCTCTTCATTCAGTATCGTTATTATCCAATGCGGTAGAACCTGGGTCATAGCAGTGACCACAGCAGACATCAACCTTACAGTTTTCTAGTGTATATTCTACTGACAGGAGGAAAACAACAAACACATAAGTTAGCATGTAGTGACATATGCAGTGACAAAAATAACCAAGGCAATAGTTGAGAGGGACAGCGGGTATGCATCCAAACTCTTTGTTATGCATGGGTATCCTACTGTTGCAAGATGTTTTTTTGTTTTTGTTTTGTTTTGTTTTGCCTGTCTGATACAAGGTCACTCTGGTCGCTTCTAGGCTATGTGAGCTTTGTTTGTATGTGACCAGAGCCACACTTAAAGTATAAACTCCTGTCCAGACTAACTTGCCAAGCTCTCTCCAGGAAGACTAGGTTAAGAAGCAGCATAGTGATGGGGAGGAAAGAGAGATCCCATATTCAAGGAAAGGTGACATTGGACTCCAGGCTTAGTGTGATTCTCATTTTTCAGAAACTTTTGTGGATAGGCAAGGGATTATTAGGACACAGGGTGAAGAGACTAAAGTGTGTTTCTTGTTTTCCCACTTTCTTCATCCAGTCATGGGTCCACATGGGAATGAGAGCACCTACAACAGCCTTGCCTTCTGCAGAAGGGTCATCTTTGGGACAGTTAAGTAGTGATCAGGTTCCAGAAGGTAGTCTCCTGAAGGCTGCAGGGTTCTAAGTTTCAGGTTCCTTACAGTACAGACATGTTAGCAAGCACATAGTGGTTGAAGAGATAGGGGGGCCTTCAGTTCTCATTCTTTGCCCCATCAGTGTGGTCATTGGATTGACAGTCAACAAGAGGTAATGTCAAAGGGGAGCGAGCTTAAGAGCCTATTGACTTTGTGGTACCACCATCAAAGTCCTAACTGAGAACAACATAAGGAGTCATCATGGAAATATTGTTAGCAAGGAGTGCTTCAAATCAAGTCAAACTGAAAGACCAGAGACATCAATTCTTTCAGTGTGAAACTGTCCTGGAAATACATAAACAACAACTATATGCACCAAAACGTGAGACCTTGTTGTGTATGTCAGCTTTACCCCAGTGTGAGATTGAACTTTTCTTCATATGCTGCTGTGAATTCAGGTTCCTTCCATGTAAACCTACTCTATGGACACCTTGCTATGGAGACAGATACAAGGCTACTGACTCTAAGAGTTAATGAGGCAGCAATACCACAATGCCTGAAAGCCCTGGGGATCGGCCTATAGATGTCTCCTAACTCAAACTGGTAATATTTAGATAAAAATAAAAGATGTCTAAATGTGGGAATACTATATGACTAGAAGTTGGAAAAACATTTCGAATGCCATCCTTTTATTACCCCCTTTCCATCCTTAGTTTCTTCTTGCTAGGGTCTCTCTCTGTCAGGGTCAGTCTGCCACTGTGGTCTTCACACAAACATAGAGATGTTTATCCTCAGATGTCTGCTCTTACTTCTGGTGAGCAATTAGCAACATCAAACTCTGTGACAGACACGGCACAGAACATTCTGTAGGATCTACTCTTTCCTTGATATCTTCACACATTATGTTTACTGCTTAATGTCTCTGGCATAGAAGTACAGCAAACTACATAAATCATATTGCAACTGGGAGAAAGGAAAAGTATTTGAGGATAGAGGCAGGTCATTGGGTCCTGCTGTCAGTTATTCTGTGAAGTTTACAGCTGACATTGGTTTGTAAGTGGCGTCATAATTTTATATAGCACTAAAAAAATGGTCATTGGTTAAACCATGATCTTAAAATTTTGTCTTACAATTATCAAGACACCATTTCACACTGCTTTTCTCTTGTCCTTTGCTTCTTTGGGCATATGTAATCAAGGAAATATAAGTGAAATGAATTTGTTGCTTTTAGTGAAGGACATGGAATTACAGACATTAGTCCCTTGTAGACTGTTTTCTCCTATTACTATGTTTTTATTGGGTTGCCTTGTATCCATGATATTGTGCATATACAATCCCATTTTAGTAATGAGTAGCAATGCTGTCTTTAAGAGATAGTGATGAGGTTCATCCTTCATTGTTCCAACAATGAAAATAACTCAAGTAGAGTGACAAGCACATGAAGATCTAAGACTCAGTTTGTATACATACAGATATTGCAATTTCATCACACCTGCTACCCTTATCTGTGAGATGCCCTTAGTTATAAAATGCTGTTCACTTTCAGAGACATTTAGTGTGTGAAGGGAAAATAAGCATCCATCTTTTGATAAAACTGAGTAACTACAGAAATGTACAGTGAGAAATACCTGCACTGTTTTCTAGGTCCAGAGGATGAAGAAGGAGAAGTGACTGGAGCACGTTAGATTTCAGACTCACAATAAATGTATCTTTGATTTCAATTGAACTCTGACATATTGGAAATAGGAGATGTTTTAGAGGATGAGAGAATATGTTCAGTTGATTTTCTTTCTCTGAAAAAGTGATTGTATTTTGTAACATTGCTGTTGATTTGTAATGAAAGCATAAGTGAATTTCAATGCAGAAAAAAAAATCAGCAATCGCCTTAGAATCCTAATAATTATTTTTGCATATCACATGCCACTGTTTGTCTATAGATGCATTTTTAATCTTTTAATGGCTGTAACCATTATGGAGAAACAACATTTTTATTCATTTCCACTAAATACTATATGAAAAGAGTATAATTATAATTTTATGGCTATGTAAAATTCCACTAGACTATCCCCAATCATTTATTTAAACATTCCTTATTATACACTTAGGTGACTTCAGATTCGTTGCTTCTTTGGACAGAGCCACAAATAACATCATTGTGCACTTATTTGTTTTCTTCTGTTGAGTTATTTCTCTAGGACACATTCCCAGGAGTCAAATTTGGGGGTTGAAGAAAATGATACATTTTTATGGCTGCTGGTATAAATTGCCATAAAAACTGGCTTTAATAAAATTTCAGTGGCAATTTCTCCTTGAGGATCCTAAAAAGGACAAGGGACTGTTTAGCTGCTTTTCAAAGTCTGCCTACATTTTCTGGGCTATGGATGTCATCAGAGGCATGGATGGTGTGAGGACAGAGGGAATGACAAATGAGATATGGCAGTGCTTAGCGTCTACAGAGCTTCCCCAGGTCTCTTGCAGCCCAGATTCTGCATTTCACTTATGGACCCTGCATTTCTATCTTTCTTAGTTCTCTAAGATAGGTTATGCTGCAGTAGGGGGTGGCCTTTCAAGGAATGGCAGACATTACTAGGCAGGACATGGAGTAAGATTCTCTTGAATCTTTCAGAATTATATAGACAAAGGTAAGACTTAGATAAAGGATGGATTGGTGACAGTGCCTGTTGTTTTTTGTTTGGTACAGTGGCTATGCCTTAATCTACTGCTATTTCAGCCAGCAATTGTGACTCTGCAGTTACTGGCCTGTTTCTCTGACAGCAACCCAGCCACTCAGGCTGCAGCCCAGCTGGAATTCTGCTCCCACATGTACTGGCTCTGTTGCTGCTGTTAAAGGTAGCTTTAACTAAATCTTTATAGTTCTATTTATAAATAAGACTCTAGATTCAAAGGCTGGGGTGAAAACCTGCTAGCTCAGAGTGAAACTAGCTAACCTTCTCTCTGTGCTGGCGGCTCCCAAACACCCATCCTTCCACTCTGTCAAATTAGAAAAAGCCGAACCACTCAAAATACATCCCTTCTAGTGCATCTCTTTATCTCTTCCAGATGCCCTCTGATGCGCTATGATTACTCTCGGCAACTAGTTGCTAACTCAGCCTCCTGACCCAAGGTTAATTTTATTTAATTAACACAAATGCTAGCTCAAGGCTCACAGTGTGATTGAATATCCCCCAAGAAGTGCCATCTGTCTAGCTGTTCTGTGGAATTTCCCCAGTCCAAAAAGTAAGAAAGGTGGTGTTTATTCTGTTTGGTTGAGGATAATATGTAGAGTCATAGGCTTTGAAAACAACATCTCTGAAAAACAGCAGTTACATCCACCAAACACAGGCTATGACTCAAAGTCAGGAGCACATAAAGATGACATGCAGAGAATGGAACTAAATTTAGGCGGGGAATGTGACTCAATTGGATGTATGCCATTGGGAAATTTTTTAAAGAAGGTTTTTGGTCATATCTTGGTTTTTAATGTATATATTTCACTGCAGTGAGAAAGTTGGCAACTGAAAAGAGAGGAGAGGTTTGTCTCTTATTGTATTGAAGAAAAAAAAAAATGAACCAGGCACCAGCATCTGTGTAATCTTTATGTGGGTTGTACTCACCATTTAGGAAGGTGGCACTGTTGATTTACCCTCAGTAGAATCCATGCTTTGAAATTTTGCTTTCTAATTAATCAGTTTCATTCATGCCACAGATTTGCTCTCCATTGCAAAGGACTTGAAGCATGTGATTTGAGAGAAAGCACTAGGGTGAGACATACCATCTGTGATCATGGCAAAGAAAAACAAAAATTTATTTGTAGTAGATATCATGGTTATTAGAACACAGAAATTGCTATCTGCTAATCTGTGTTAGAAGCACCTTAACACTGAAACTCAAAGGAAGTCTCAGGACACAGTGATGCTATGGTATCAGAAAGATTCGAGCTCAGATTTTCAATTCTTTTGTTCTCACATCTTTTACAATAGAAGCTGGTAAAACATAAATCTGAGTCTTTCTAGTCTTGACTAAATAATTACATGCCTAGAACCAAGAAAAAATATATGTAGCATATGCATGTGTGTGTGTGTGTGTGTGTGTGTGTGTGTGTGTGTGTGTGTGTGTGTTTGCCAACAACAGAAGAACAGCACAAATATGTGAAGAGGAAACACCACGCTGGTTCATGTTATAGGATGTTTGAATAGTTTGTGTCACAACAGGATTGAGGGGTTTGAATAATTGAAGTACATTGCTTTTGTAAATTAAGGTGTATCTTTTTTTCACACAGATTTTAGCCACATGATGGGAAAGATGGGCAGAGAGAACCCAAATTAACTGGTATTTGTGACTTGCCAGAAAAATACAGATCCAGTCTCTTGGTACCAGATATCAAGATAGCTTTAGCTGGCCTTGTTGGTATCATTTGTCCATCTCTGATAACAAACAAATGAACAAACAAAAGAACACCTCCCCAAGCTTTGTTGTACTTAGGAAAATAAGGTACTCTGTCTGTTGGATCTGGTAACAATGCATCCCTTGGAAATGTGGAACAAGGCTTGAAGATAGATTATTCCCCAGAGAAAGGTGTGGATGAGATAGTTTGTGGTATAAGGACATGCCTAACAAAATAGGCTGAATGACTTCTGGACAAATTCCAAAAACCTTTGGTCATTATGAAGGTGACTCTAAATACCAAGAGCCAATAAATGCTTATGTTAGAAGAGATTGCCTCAGTCTTTCACATTCTTTGGAGTGGATTTGCCATGATTGCCAGATGTGTGTTTAGAGGGTTGCACGACCTGCCTTCTCTTCTTATGCATAATTAAATGTGAGCTTCAGATAAAAAGATATAAAACTTGGGACTCTCATGTTTGCACTGTTTTCCCAGTTTGTCTAACAGCTTTGCTTAGTGGTCTTTGATGTGATGGGATTTATGTCCATGCAAAACTTGGTTCTCTAACTTCGTAGTTAGTTTCCAGTGATTCTAATACTTTACTTTCTTATGACAACATCTGCCTTACCTACCAGCAAAATTAACAGACATATCAAGAGCCCCAACTTGAAGGATTTTTCTCTTGAGATATAGATGCTGTGTGACCCTTTCTACACACTTATTCTTAAGTATGGAGGCATCACGCCAAGCGGTTTTCTCTCAAGTTTCCCTAAGGGTCATTGCCTTGCAGCTTACCAAGTGGCAAGCTTTCTCATTTGAATGAACTCAGTTCCTTCAGAGGTATACTTTTTATTTCCTTAAGAAATCTTATAGGACTCAGACATTGTAAACAACTCTGTCTTTATTCTAGCCACTGGCTGATATATTACCTTCTCTGAACCAACTTACTTCTTAAGATTCAGCCATCGGAAAGTCCCTCAAGAGGTATTCTACTTTTCCTGTATGCAAGCTGAAGGCTTGGACTAAAGCATGATTATTCCATGACCCAGAAAAAGGATAAAAACATTGATGTGGCTTGGGAAAAAAAGCCTGCTCTCTGCATACAAGGGAGTACTCTGCAGTTGTCTGTGTTTCATCTGAAGTTGAAATCGGCCCTCCCTTCTCTTCCCTCTCTTTCCAATTAAAATAGGTTCAAAATGAGAATCAGTCAATGTGTGATGCCATCAATTTTTAGTCTGATTTCCTAAAAATTATAATGCTTTGTGTTAAGTAACAGGAGGTTGTCTCACAATTTATGAGGGCATTGTTATTTACATAAAATTGAGAACAATTGGCATTTTTAGAATGCATATTTGGAGAAAAATCCTTAGGTTTTTCTTAGATTTTAGAAAAATCCTAAGATGAAGAGCTGGTTCTAGAGCAAAGAAGTTGCTAATGCTTTCAAATGTAAGGATCAAAGTGCCAGGGAAGGGATGGACTAAGGACCTCTTTATCTCTTATATCATACATGCTTTTTCCATAGTTCCATTGGGGGCTGAAATGACAAGGTGGATTGATCAATGGCCTCTCCTCACCTGTGTTGACTGTGCAGCTCTTGAGAACACCTTCTTGCCCTCAGTCAGCAGTCCAAGTACTGGACGGGGCTGCCAGGCTACAGATGAAGGACTTCATACTTACCCCACCTTTCTACTCTCAGTGGTTGTGGTTTATTTTCCCAGTTGTTGCTCATCCCTCAGCTGTTTCCATTCTGCAAATTCCATAGACACACACACACACACACACACACACACACACACACACACACACACATTTATTTGAAGTCTCTCTTAGTGTTCTCAAGCATCTCTCTCACCTTCTTACCTTCTTGACATCTTATACTATTTCTGAGCTAGTAAATAAAAGTTGTCATAGAAGAAGGACGAGCTTCCTATGTATACATTGAGGAAAAGTAAATTTTAAGTTTTGAAATGAAATAAGATAAGAAAAAGCAGCATTCCCTCTAAAGATTATGCATTATACTCTAGAGTTCTCAGTTTTTGCCTCTTTGTATTAGAAATACTTTTCATCAAGCAACATTTGAGCTACATTTTAAAAAATCTTGTATCAACTGGTCCTTGTCAACTTTTACGTTTATTTACTTATTTATTGGGGTAGTACACAGGGAGGTCAGAAGAGAACTCTTTTCGGAGTCTCTTTCTCCTCCCACCGTGTGTGGCCTGGAGATGGAACTCAGATTTCAGGCTTGATCACAAATGCCTTAAGCAGCTGAGCCATTCTACTGGCCCATCTTTGCTTTGTAAAAAGTTTGCTTCTTTTATATATTTGATTGTTGAAATTTTAAAAAGTAAGTAGAGGAGATTAGTGAAAGCATTAACAGACAGCTGATTTATAGCAAATATGTACAGCTTTGTTCTCTGTATTTGTTTAATGAATTTCTGGTCTCCACAACTGTGTTTGATAATTTCACATGAGGTGGGGTGTTTTTTTGCCCCTGAATGAATTTAGGTGCTAATTTTATTTCTTCTTATTTGAATAAATAGAATAAAAATTAAAGCCTGTCTCCCAGAGCCACTTAAAGTAAAATGCCCTGTCTGATGCCTGTGAATAGCACAGACGTTAAGACAGGAGTTACGTAAGAAAATGCCACTAGAGTACAACCTTTCTTTCACTTTTCCTTTTCTGAGGCAGATAGCAAGGAAAAGTCAGTCAGATTAAATGTTCCCTCTTATTCCCTTTTGTTTCTTCTCCTTCCTTATCCATTTCCTCCTCCCGCTCATTCCTTCTCCTTCTTTGTCCTTGTCCTTATCCTGCCTCTCCCCCACCCCCTCCTACTTCCACAGCCCCTCCCTGTCTAGCAAAGGGTGGTTTAAAGATTGCTACTTAGACTTACTGTTCTCCTACTCTTTACCCTGTGACTGAATGCAGGCATGTTCCCCAGCCCTAACTTACTTTGTATACATAGTGTTTATTTTTAAAATCAAAATAGTATTGTAAAGTCTAATGATAGTGATAAAAAACACACAAAGAAAGTCTCAGACCCCAGGAGCTACCCATTAAAAAGGGAAGTAATTTCATGTAGTGGTGAGTTAAGGGTGATATTGTTATTAGTAGTTACTGAAGTTCAGGGTACAGCTGCAGGGATTCTAGGTTCTCTTGGCCCTGAACAATGGTTTGGACAGAGACACATAGATAGTAAAAGAAGAAAGAGCATATCCAGAGAGAAATGGGAGTGTCAACATAGGCCATAGCTGGGGGAAGGTCAAAGGCTCAATGATGCCCATGATGGGCAGACTGAGTGTTGTGGATAGCTGTATGCTGTGAATGTGTTGCTCTGATTGGTTGCTGATTGGCCAGTAGCTACGCAGGAAGTATAGGCGCAACAAAGAGAGAGGAGAATTCTGGGAAGTGAAAGGCTGAGTCAGGAGACGCTACCAGCTGCTGCCATGAGAAGCAACATGTAAAGATACTGGCAAGCCACGAGCCACGTGGCCAGGCATAGATTAATATAAACGGGATAATTTAAGAAATAAAAACTAGATAGCAAGAAGCCTGCCATGGCCATACAGTTTGTAAGTAACATGAGTCTCTGTGTGTTTACTTGGGTCTGAGTGGCTGCTGAACTGGTGGGTGAGAGAGATTTGACCTGACTGTGGGCCAGGCAGGACCAGGAAAACTTCAGCTACACTGGGTCATTTGTACTGCATGTATTTTTATTGGACTTGCCTTGGTGCAGAGGGATCTCTAGTCTGGTTTCTTTTATATGCCAAATTTGGTCTTACTCTCCTGCTATATTATAAAGGGGCATTGAGAAGAGACCATTGAGAAGTTCAATAGAGAAGTTGCATTCTTTAAGTACAAGGAGGTAGATCTTCTTGGCAGACATTGTGAACATCTAAGTGGGCAGGAGAATTTGAGGGCAATAAAGTTTAGCATGGTTGGGGTATGAGACAGTGGAGAAAGGCCTCTTGCTAGAGTTCCAGTCTGTCAGATAAACCACATGTGGCTTCTGAGTTACATTAAAAAAGAATTCAACTTTAATATTGACTCAAAAAAAAAAAAAAAAAACAGTGGAAAATTTAATCTGTCAGCTAATTCTGAGTAAGAAACAGGAACAGCCATTTAAAAAATTCCTTTGTGTCATGGTATAGAGTGGGACTCCATTTTCGAAAATGAATAATAACAGCTGAAGAGCTCTCCAATAAATATCATAATTTACCTGGAAAACAGATACTTATGAATTAAGTTGACACCATTGTAACTCTCTGAGACCATGAACAAAATAAGATCATGCCTTGAGAAACTTAACAAAACAATCAGTATGCTGTTATTGAGCCCCTCAACTGTCAGGCAGATTTGACATGTAATTTTGCATCTTTCAGCAGTCTTAGATAAGTCATACATCTCCACTTTACCAATAAAACTCAGCATCACAGAGGTAAATTTGTCCTAGGATTCAAAACCCCAGCATTGTTGGAATATATCTCTACTCTGGCCTCGCTCTTTCAAGAAGGAATTCTGAAATGAATGATAAGTGGCCCTGGTTGTTGCGCTGGTTACCTCATGGAAAGGTCATGGTCATGACAGAACCCAGTTTTAGTTTCAGAGTTTAATTAGGAGGAAGGGGGTGGGGGAGCACATGCAGAGAACAGAAGGAAAGACAGTGGGGTGGGGGGAGAGAGAACAGGGCAGAGAGAGAGGGTCTGCGTCCAGCTTTTTAAAGGATCCCAGTGAAGCAGGCTTATAGAGCTACACCATGCATGCACTGATTGCATGACTACGCTACACATACATAGTCGCCAGCTCACACTGATGACATAAGACACGAGACCCTTTGCTTAACTCCTGAACTGCACCTGTACAGTCATGTAGCTGGAGTGAGAGCAGAATTCTAACAAATTCTGTTTTGCTGTCATGCCTTGCTTAAGAGAATTTATTTAATGTTTATTAAGTGACCTGCACTAGCTATTTCATGCATCATAAACCTGTTTCCCAGGTCATGAGAAAAATGAGAGGAAACTATAAATTATTAAGACGTTTGCCCAGAGAATTATTATTTGCTGTCCTGGGGGCTGGTTGCAGCATAACTGGCTGTGCCAAAGAGAGAGTTAGGGGTGGCAGACTTCTTGTTGTGTTTGTGAGGGAGGGTGTCTCTGGAATATGGGAGATCATGCTTGTTTCCTTGCTTACCATGTATCTGAAAGTAATCACACCCAAATTCTGGGATTAAAGAAAATCCAATCTCCTCAGGGCTTCCTTTAACCATGATTTGTGGTAAGTATGGAATGATAACACATATACATAGCTGTTCCTGGGCATTTATTTCTTTAAAAAGAAAGACCAGTCATTTCCTAAATTATATTTTAATAAAGATTAGTGTTTTGTTGAATGTTTAAAAAGCATTCTGACAAAAAAATTGCCTCATGGTGAAATAAATCTGTAAATTCTTAGTTATTCACAGTCGAACATGATCATGTGGGTTAGATTTCTTAGTGGTACTGGAACCACACTCTGTGTTCCCTTTGGATCCTTGGTCCTTGTGTCTTCATCCAAAGAATTCAGATGAGACATACAGAGGCTAGAAGAGAAGACAGGAGGGGTCTATTATAGAGCAGTATAACACACCCTCAAGGGCGAGCTGGGAGCCTTGCAAAGGGGCTATAACACCCATCCATATTTTAGACTTGCCCATAATATTTTGAAGTCTCTGAAGGGACAGATTTCCTGAGGAGCATTTTCTCTCAAGGTGACTGATAAGTCCATCTGAATAGACTCTTAAAGGTGGGGTTGGTGTCTTGGCTTTGCTCCCTATCAGAAAGACTCCTATGAGAAAATAATCTCATAAATTCCAAGGCTCCTGCAGCCAGGTTTAGATAATTATCAATAATGACCTTCTAGAATTTCAGGATGCCACATGTTCTTCTGGGGCCTGAGGTCCCAATCCTTTGATGGATAATTAGAGCCCTGTAGCTCCAGTTTGTGGTTTTACAAGTTGTTGGATGTGATGAAGATGTCTAGCTTCATCATCCTCTAATCTCGTTAATATCTGACTATCTAACAATAAAATAAAAACATGTTTCATGTATTTGTAAGTTTGTGTGTGTATGTGTGTGTGTGTGTGTGTGTGTGTGTGTGTGTGTGTGTGTATACATATATGTTTATGTACCTTTGGAGGCTAGAAGAGGGTGTCAGATCCCCTGGAACTAGAGTTACAAGTGGTTGTGAGCCACCTTACATGGGTCCTGGGGACTCGGGTCCTTTGTAAGAGCAGGAAGTGCTCTTAGCAGTTGAACCATCTCTCCAGCCCCACCATTTAAAAGGCATGTTATAAACACTACGTTTTAGGCATCCTTTAAACCAAGTAAACCAGAAATTCATTACATGAGCATCAGCATTTCTGCCAGGAATCCACCAACTAGTATCATGAGGCATTGTTGGTTCATATCCTCAGTCTAGAGGTTGGTTGTTTTTCATGTCTCTAAGTATTTGTTGCAATGGGGAATAAATGATGACAGATGACACAAAGTATGAAGGCTTTTGTTATTCATCTTGCATTCAGTCTTTATTCAATGAAAGTCAATTTTGATCAGATAAACATGCTATGAATCACTCATGATGGGAAAACAGATGTGACTACAGAGGGAAGAAAATGACCAGAAAATAAATGACACCCACCCTGTGTCTCCTGACTTCTGTCTGCATTTTCGGGTTTATCTGGAGGCAGCAGCCAGGATCCCCCAATAACCCATAGACTCTGCTGCCATCTTTTTCCCTGGGCACCTGGAGCTGCAGCCAGCCACACTGAAGGCTGAGGTCCAAATCTCAATCTTTCATCTTTTCACCACAGTCCTTTTGATTCAAACAGAAGCTTCAGGTCTTATTAAGCAGGTTCATAGACTATTGGTCTACTCTATTTGTCTAAAGTTTTGAGATGAATTCATTATAGAGTAGAGATGACTGTATTGATGCCCCTTCTTTATTCTTTTCCCGAAGCCCAGAGGCTATAGAGCTCAGAGAAAAGCCAGAGAGAAGTGCCCTTCCTGAGAGGCTGGCTCAGTATTCCAGCTACATCTTGCACTTTTTCCAGGTCTCTGTCTTATCTACATTCTTCCACAGTTTCATGGACACTTTTTTCCTCATCTTGCTCATCTGCACCCCCCCCCTCCCACTTGTAAGAATTTCCTTGTCCATTTTATGGCTAATTCCTACTACATATGGTCTCCATAACTGAGCTCAGAGACCTTTCTGGTCATTCATAACTTCCCTCCCTTCTACCATCACTTGCTTAAGAACCCCTCACGTCTTTATGAGGGGCAGCTCTGTGAAGATGCTCCCATGGGATTTACATTCATTTTGCTCTAATTAGGTTTCAAGCTCCATTTTTACTTTCCTCCTTTGTGGTATTGTGTTACCAAAAATATTGTGCAGGCTAATAAACTTATCTGGGGTCAGAGAACAGGACGGCCACAATATTAAACATGAGGATAGGCGGTGGTAGCTCACGCCTTTAATCCCAGAAATCCAGCCTTTAATCCCAGGGAGTGATGGCAGAAAGTAGAAAGATATATAAGGCGTGAAGACCAGAAACTAGAAGCATTTGGCTGGTTAAGCATTTGGCTGGTTAAGCTTTCAGGCTTCTAACAGTAGTTCAGCTGAGACCCATTCTGGATGTGGACTCAGAGGCTTCCAGTCTGAGGAAACAGGATCACCTGAGGAACTAGCAAGGTGAGGTAGCTGTGGCTTGTTCTGCATCTCTGTTCTTCCAGCATTCACCCCAACAACTGGCCTCAGGTTTGATTTTATTATTAAGAACTCTTTAAGATTCATGCTACACTCCTTCTCAGCTTAATGCCACTGGCATACCCCAAATTTATCTTTTAAATGAAACCTCTGCTGGTCCTAGAGGATTTGCATTGTGTATATGCATGCCATAGTGCTTGTGCAGAGGTCAGAGAATAATCAGTGGGAATTGA